>NW_018408623.1:548168-614260 GCF_002113885.1 Mizuhopecten yessoensis | reverse complement strand
AATTTACAAGTAATGTTCAGGCGACACGTTCCTCTCTGTTACCGCATTATAATTTACAAGTAATGTTTAGGCGACACGTTCCTCTCTGTTATCGCGTTACAATTTATAAGTAATGTTTAGGCGACACATTCCTCTCTGTTACCGCGTCACAATTTACAAGTAATGTTCAGGCGACACATTCCTCTCTTTTACCGCGTCACAATTTACAAGTAATGTTCAGGCGACACGTTCCTCTCTTTTACCGCGTCACAATTTACAAGTAATGTTCAGGCGACACAATCCTCTCTGTTACCGCATTACAATTTACAAGTAATGTTCAGGCGACACGTTCTCTCTGTTACCGCGTCACAATTTACAAGTAATGTTCAGGCGTCACGTTCCTCTCTTTTACCGCGTTACAATTTACAAGTAATGTTTAGGCGATACTTTCCTCTCTGTTACCGCATTACAATTTACAAGGAATTTTGAGGCATTATGTTCCTTCCTAGCTGTTATTATTAGTTAAAATAAAAAAAGATCATGAGAGTATGAAGTTACACATCGCAGGATTAGATATTTTTACCGCGTTACAATTTACAAGTAATGTTTAGGCGATACGTTCCTCCCTGTTTCCGTGTTACAATTTACAAGTAATGTTCAGGCGACACAATCCTCTTTTTTACCGCGTCACAATTAACAAGTAATGTTCAGGCGACGCGTTCCTCTCTTTTACCGCGTTACAATTTACAAGTAATGTTCTGCCGACACGTTCCTCTCTGTTACCGCGTTACAATTCCCAAGTAATGTTTAGGCGATACGTTCCTCCCTGTTTCCGTGTTACAATTTACTTAACAAGTAATGTTCAGGCGACACGTTCCTCTCCTCTGTTACCGCGTCACAATTTACAAGTAATGTTCAGGCGTCACGTTCCTCTCTTTTACCGCGTTACAATTTACAAGTAATGTTCTGCCGACACGATCCTCTCTGTTACCGCGTTACAATTTACAAGTAATGTTCTGCCGACACGATCCTCTCTGTTACCGCGTTACAATTTACAAGTAATGTTCTGCCGACACGATCCTCTCTGTTACCGCGTTACAATTTACAAGTAATGTTTAGGCGATACGTTCCTCCCTGTTTCCGTGTTACAATTTACAAGTAATGTTCAGGCGACACAATCCTCTCTTTTACCGCGCCACAATTTACAAGTAATGTTCAGGTGACACAATCCTCTCTGTTACCACATTACAATTTACAAGTAATTTTCAGGCGACACAATCCTCTCTTTTACCGCGCCACAATTTACAAGTAATGTTCAGGTGACACAATCCTCTCTGTTAACACATTACAATTTACAAGTAATGATCAGGCGACACGTTCCTCTCTTTTACCGCCTTACAATTTACAAGTAAAGTTCAGGCGACACGTTCCTCTCTTTTACCGCATTACAATTTACAAGGAATGTTCAGGCGACACGTTCCTCTCTTTTCCCGCGTTACAATTTACAAGTAATGTTCAGCCGACACGTTCCTCTCTGTTACCGCATTATAATTTACAAGTAATGTTCAGGCGACACGTTCGTCTCTGTTACCGCATTACAATTTACAAGGAATTTTGAGGCATTATGTTCCTTCCTAGCTTTCAGGCGACACGTTCCTCTCTGTTACCGCATTACAATTTACAAGGAATTTTGGGGCGTTATTTTCCTTCCTGGCTGTTATTATTGGTTAAAATAAAAAAAGATCATGAGAGTATGAAGTTACACATCGCAGGATTAGATATTTTTACCGCGTTACAATTTACAAGTAATGTTTAGGCGATACTTTCCTCTCTGTTACCGCATTACAATTTACAAGTAATGTTCAGGCGTCACGTTCCTCTCTTTTACCGCGTTACAATTTACAAGTAATGTTTAGGCGATACGTTCCTCCCTGTTTCCGTGTTACAATTTACAAGTAATGTTCAGGCGACACGTTCCTCTCTGTTACCGCATTACAATTTACAAGGAATTTTGAGGCATTATGTTCCTTCCTAGCTGTTATTATTAGTTAAAATAAAAAAAGATCATGAGAGTATGAAGTTACACATCGCAGGATTAGATATAAATTACATTGCACACACAAGACAATGATATTGATTCATTTTTACAGCAGTATTTACTAAAGCCTTCAAGTGGCTGTTCCCTGTATTGTTCTTACTTCATCTTATACTTATGAGTTAAAAGATGAATATTAAGGAGACGGATTTACATAAGTACTATGTACTTGTTTCTGGATCCTTTTCTGTATTTATAACCATGTACTATTGTAATTTAACATCAATAAAATAAAGTTTAAACTAAAAGATGTATAGCAAGTAAACGAAAATACATTTTTTTAAAATGATAACTACTCAATATAAATAAAACCCGTTATACTTTTGTTACATTTGACCTTCGTCACTGCACGGTTATGTGCCTTAAACTGATCAAACTCTCGATTTTAGTGTTTGTACGTGACAATGTGATGCACATACCAAACTAGCTAAAACAATCAAAGTACAGATGAAAAAAGGAGAAGTCTCTTGTTGCGTCGAAATTCTGCTTCAAAATCTGATTTTGATGTTGAACTAGGCATTAATTACTTTATTTTCAAATGTGGGTTAAATAAAGCATATTGTCAAATAAAAAATATGTACAATAATGTAGTTGTAACAACCTTCTAAATATTTTTTGAATTACAGCTTCTGATCTCCAATTATCAACTAAGTAAGATACCTGATATTTAGTCATTTTTCCAGGTTCAACCCCTCTTACGTCTATACAGGAATTGATTAATCCAGAAAAGAACATCTATATTATGATGCCACTAACATAGACTATATCTTTCTGTAAAGCATCAAGCTTATCGGATTTGGCTCTCTGAAATATTTAAGTGAACAGCACTTTATTTGATATTTGCATTAGTCGCTAAATATCTAAGTAAACATGTATCACA
Source organism: Mizuhopecten yessoensis (assembly GCF_002113885.1). Classification (NCBI taxonomy): domain Eukaryota; kingdom Metazoa; phylum Mollusca; class Bivalvia; order Pectinida; family Pectinidae; genus Mizuhopecten; species Mizuhopecten yessoensis. The sequence goes on along the minus strand of NW_018408623.1, from coordinate 611,306 downwards.
ATAATCAAATTAAATCACTTTTCAGCATATCAAACATTTTATTTAAAAGTCATTTTTTTTTTTTTTTGAAGATGACAAACAAAGAAACTTGTTCTAAAAAAATAAAAAAATTGGCAATATTGTCTTTGAATGATTTTGTTTAAACATTTTGATTTTCCCCAACCAGGACCTCGATTGGTTTGGTGTTGATTGTTGATGTGAGTTATATATTGTTACAGCATTAGAAATGGAATTTTATATATTTAATGACTGTATTGCGGACCACATAGAGGCAACAATTTTCCACACATATTATAATGACTAATAATAACACTAGACTAATAACACCCCGTCTAAAACACGAAAAATATATCAACAGATCATGCAATTATCCAAATACATCCAGAACAGTAATTATTATCTTTTGTTTGAGTTATCATTAAACATTAAAAACAGTTCCGGGACTGTGATTGTTTTCCTGTTATAAATAAACATGGACTGCTGTCCCTGACACCAGTACGGGTCAGATAGTCACGCTATTGTACAAAGAGAAACACACGCCAGGTCAAACTTTCGATCTTCACCGGTCAAATTTAAATTCACCCAGTGTTAATTTCGCCATTCGCATGTAATTACCATAAATGTGCATTTATTTTTGCTGTCATGAAGGTTTGGGCTTATTACAGAGGGTGAGAAAAGCAGTTACATTGTAATTTGTGGCGAAAATAACCCAGATGACAGTAACATGCTTAAGGATCAATTCAGCCGGACCACTATCCAGCCTCTTTTAGACACTAAAGTGGTACTGTATCTGTATGCCTGGGCTCTACTATATGTTTAACATGTGTAGAGATATGGAGATATGCTTTTTGTCAGGAAGTATACACTTTATATATAAGTATGACACATACAAGGCAGTACAATTATTTATGTAGTATCAGAGGAGTACAGGGGCCGTATTCATGGAACCGTTCTCATGCTCAAGCATGGACTTGGTGCTGAAGCCTTATTTCTTGTTCTGGTTATAAACTATAAAACAAATCTTAGTATGCGAATAATTTGGAAAATTTTGAAGAGACGTGAAGCCGAATACTGTTTACAATTTATTTTTTGATCGTTTGACATGATTTAAGCGAGTTACAAGAAAGTTGGTTTGAGTACGAACTCCATGCATGAGAACTGTTTCATGAATACGGGCCCGCGAATTGCCGTTAATACCAGTACCGCATCCAACCGTGCACTGTTATGACGCGTCATCAGGTATTTTTATACTGGCAGCAATATCGGAATCCCGTGTCTAAGAATAGATTATTGTAAACAGACCACATATTTGGTATTTCGGCATAAATTGTTGGAGTTTAAGCACTTGATATAATTACTGTTGCCACTTGGAGGGTAAAACAATTCATAAATTTCATCAAAAACAGTCTTACGTACAAAGCGTAGCTGTTCTGTACACGTGTACAGCTGGGATTTGTTGACATGCTTCGATAGAAGTATGTCGCACTAAATAGTAAAGAAATGATTACTAACAAAACTGATAAATCAATAGGTATGTTATTCAAATGAAAACAAAATTTTCCATCGATTTAAAAAAACTATTGCCTTATTTAGGAAAATGAACACATGCCTAAATATTTAAAAAAAATATTTAACTTAAGGAGGACCGAACCTGCACCGTTTATTTTCTAGTCGCAAATAAACTGCGTTACACATTCGGCTACATAGAACATATAGATATTGGCAATTACAAACTTATTTAACCCGAGAAACACCGGTCGCAGTTTAGAGAAACTTGATCACCCCTGTTTTTCATTATTTTGAGCACTTTCCCAAAGGAGGACCACTTTTCCGTAATACGATTTGTTTTTGCAAGTTACATCACTGTCACAAAAAGTTTATTCAAAAGTTGGTCCTCGGATAGGAAAGTGTTGAAAGTATTTTTTTAAGTCCGCGAAACCCCATCACTTTCATAGATATAGTGTATATGGCTATATTTGCAGTATCATATTAGCAATACCTAATTTCTCAGCAGTTTAAAAATTCATATTCAATTGGTTTTGTATCTTTTGTATGCATTTTTGCAACCCGAAATGTTTTACTCCTTATTTTTTTCCCCCGTTTTCATAAATGCCGACTAAGGGAAATACGGGCAGTTTTCCGCCATACCTCTTTGATAAGGAAACTCCTTCCATAGAGTCCAAATGCACCGCAAGCAGTTTAAAACATTAAAACTAATCGGAATGGAAGTTGTTTGAAGAGTAAGAAAAAACCGCAATCAGACAGCTTACATGTAGTTTACTGTGCCGTGTGTATACAACTATTGTTAATGCACAACAACAGGTTATGATGATAATGCTTTAACAATATTTGTAAAACAAATTACACCTTTCAAATATTGCTATGTTTTGGTTGCAGGTTCCTTGTACTCGAAATCAGATTTTTGAATGATTTTGTTTAAACATTTTGATTTTCCCCAACCAGGACCTCGATTGGTTTGGTGTTGATTGTTGATGTGAGTTATATCTTGTTACAGCATTAGCAATGGCATTTTATATATTTAATGACTGTATTGCGGACCACATAGAGGCAACAATTTTCCACACATATCATAATGACTAATAATAACACTAGACTAATAACACCCCGTCTAAAACACGAAAAATATATTAACTGATCGTGCAATTATCCAAATACATCCAGAACAGTACTTATTATCTTTTGTTTAAGTTATCATTAAATATTAAAAACAGTTCGGAACTGTGATTGTTTTCCTGTTATAAATAAACATGGACTGCTGTCCCTGACACCACTACGGGTCAGGTAGTCACGCTATTGTACAAAGAGAAACACACGCCAGGTCAAACTTTCGATCTTCACCGGTCAAATTTAAATTCACCCAGTGTTAATTTCGCCATTCGCATGTAATTACCATAAATGTGCATTTATTTTTGCTGTCATGAAGGTTTGGGCTTATTGCAGAGGGTGAGAAAAACAGTTAGATTGTAATTTGTGGCGAAAATAACCCAGATTACAGTAACATGCTTTAGGATCAATTCAGCCGGACCACTATCCAGCCTCTTTTAGACACTAAAGTGGTACTGTATCTGTATGCCTGGGCTCTACTATATGTTTAACATGTGTAGAGATATGGAGATATCTTTTTGTCAGGAAGTATACACTTTATGTATAAGTATGACACATACAAGGCAGTGCAATTATTTATGTAGTATCAAAGGAGTACAGGGGCCGTATTCATGAAACCGTATTCATGCTCAAGCATGGACTTAGTGCTGAAGCCTAATTTCTTGTTCTGGTTATAAACTATCAAACAAATCTTAGTATGCGAATAATTTGGAAAATTTTGAAGAGACGTGAAGCCGAATACTGTTTACAATTTATTTTTTGATCGTTTGACATGATTTAAGCGAGTTACAAGAAAGTTGGTTTGAGTACGAACTCCATGCATGAGAACGGTTTCATGAATACGGGCCCGTGAATTGCCGTTAATACCAGCAGCGGAACAAAAATAATAATGATCAAATACAACTACATTGTAAATCAACTTGTTAGGATACCTAAGTAATTTCTTTTTATTGACTATTGGCAAGTCAAGCAAATTTGATTATGAAACTCCTTTCATAGAGTCCAAATGCACCGCAAGCAGTTTAAAACATTAAAACTAATCGGGATGGAAGTTGTTTGAAGAGTAAGAAAAAAACGCAATCAGACAGCTTACATGTAGTTTACTGTGCCGTGTGTATACAGATATTGTTAATGCACAACAACAGGTTATGATAATAATGCTTTAACAATATTTGTAAAACAAATTCCATCTTTCAAATATTGCTATGTTTTGATTGCAGGTTCCTTGTAACTTCAGTGAAACAGGTAAGTCAGCCCTGGCAAAATTATATCAATTCACTTTGCACGTTTTGAGCCATAAACCTGGTTTTAAAATATAATACATTTCTACCTGCTCATGAAAATCACGATACATTGAATTCATTCTCTGTCGAAGAATTTGGTTCTGATTTCCCTGGTTTAGATGAAATTTCACCTTTGGATAGAAGATATATAATCTATTCTTGTGTTTAGGACTGTGTTTGCTTCTTGTAAACAGTGATATAAGACAAGAAAGCGACACTATGCTCTATGACTTGTATACATGACCAGGGGCCGCTAGTTCGAATGCTTATCAACTTAACACAAGCCTTACGCAAAACTTTACATATATACTAAACAGTATTGTAATTCCAAAATAAAGCTGTTTATTAACAGAAATAACAATTTTATCAAAAGACAGAAAAGACAAAAGAAGTTATTTATTTATTTGGTATTTCTCAACGAAATTGTTTTCTAAAAATGTTCTTATATCTCGTTATGCTATCCAGGCTATGGAAACTGGGTTCTCCTGTTGATATATTTTTAACCTTAATATTAATGTATTAAGCAATTTTCCGCCCTTCTGTAACACATTCAATATAACATAGAACAAATCTTAAATATTTAATTATCCATGTTTTCAATAAGAACCTGTACAGACTGACTCGAACTGGACGCCAGCCTTCTGTTTCCATCTGGCTTCAAACAGCATGGAAATCGGATTTAAGTATTCCAAACCACCTTACAACTTGAGACAAGTGAAACAGTTTGAAATAAAAATATGGATGGACAAACAGAGGATAGAAGATGTAAGCAATGCAAATTTTGTTTTGTGTAATTTGACAAAATTGTCAGTACCATGCATGATACACGACGTATGTACTTTATTAGACAACGGCACTTTTCAAAAATTGATTTTGTTCAATGTTCTAAAACAACTGAGTTAAGGTTTAACATAGAACAAAAGAAGTATATTATATTTCATGCAAATCATATTAAGTAATTGCCGTATAAATATAAGAATTTAAAGGTATACAAACCACAATCTATACAACTGGTAGATTAAAATATAAATCGAATGAAAAAAGACTAATAAGAAAAGATAATAATATTTGCTCTAAAATTTCCTATATATGATAGGATAAACGTCATAATACAAAATCAAATTTGTATTCATTAGTATAAATGTTAGATAGAACTTACTGTTTTGGAGCGTAACAGTTCATAAACCTGAGGGTCTATATAGGCTAATAAAATATACTGATAATGACATCAGTGTTGTTCCAGGGTATACGTACCTTACCGCTAAGACAATATAACCTCTCAATTTGGTAACTTTTACAGAAATGTTGAGTTTATTGCTAGCAGTAAAATGATACCTGATCACCATTTACATTGTGTTACAGGTAAAAGTCACTAACACGAATACACACACCAAGTGCCGCTACAAGAATTTGGAGCCTGCCATTTACAGAATATATGTAATGTACATCTTTAACTTTTAGTTTCTTTTTGTATTATTAGTTTGATTGTTTCAAGTAATAGTTACATTTTCTTTTTATAATATCAGTTTGATTATTTTAGCTAGAGTTTCGTAATTACCTTAAAAAACATAATGGTACTTTCCTTGTATTATGGATATATAAACAGCTTTATTCTCCGAGGTCAACCTTTGCTACAATGAATTGTGAATTTGATGATGTTCATTTATATATACTGAACCGGGAAGTGTTACTATAGCTGATATTTTAGTATACTATGACGACCGAGTGCTATAAAATTATGACACAATGTTATGTTTAAACACTTACAGCTATATTGTAATTCTGATATAGCCACGTCGTAAATAAGTGACAAAAACTCCTCTCGCTAACAGTATATTCAATTGCTACATATCACAACAAAACAGCTAGATTTTTTTTCTGTATATTATATGTATATCAACCAATGGAATGATTCTTTGAGACAACTTTTGGTGATTTTTCTTTTTAATATGAACGATTTATCCCCCTTATTCCCTAAAAATATTTTAGAGACAATTATGACCGGCCGGTTTTCCAAGTATTAAATTCTTTATTTTAATCAATATTTTACCCCAAGCAAAGTTTGAAAAGATAACCTTTTTTTCCGTCATCCTCTTTTTCAATGTCAATGATTTCTTTGAAATTTCGAATGCAACAGCGTTTATCTATGTGCAATAAGCATTTCATCAAACATGGACGCTGCAGTCTCTGATTGGCTGAAATAAATCAAGATGTTTTTGAGACAATTACGACATCACGACAACTACTGGTGCAATTTTTTTATTTATTTTTTTATATGTTTTCATGATCATTCATTAGACAAGATTTGTTTACCTTTATTTTCCTTCCTGTTGAACATCAGACATGGCTTGCACGGCCTTTAACGTTGAAATTGATTGATAATTAATATAGTATTAACAATTGCTCTATTCAGTGGATTTTTATGACGGCATTTTTTTTCGCAAATTGGGCGCTATCGGCCGGCTTAGTAGGATCTCCCACATAGCTTTTCATCAGCTCTTCAATATCTGGATTTCCTAGGTTTGCAACACGGGGAGCTCTGTAGAATAACTCTGTAGAATAGCCATTTCATTTATGAAATACTGAGAAAGACTTCGTCCCTCTGGATCAACCCTCCGCACAATTTGATCCAGATATAAAGCAAATGTCGAGGGATGATAACCATGATTTGTTCCTGTAATGCATAATGTTTAGCACTTATATCAACATGACTAATAGTTTAGTCATAGGTTCCTTATATATGCAGACACATATTGATGTGTTTATTGTCTACCTTCTGCAAAATGTATTTCTTTTAAAACCAAACATAAGAGGATACCAAATTCTATACAAAACCGTATTTCGAAGTCAAAACCAGGGGATTGTTAACAAACGACGCCATATTTACATGGCTAACCTAAAGGTAAAATAGTGTCAGTCTAGTGTGTCACTATGGAGCCTTTGCCTGATATTGTAGGTGACACCTTTTGGCTGATATTGATTATGAAACTTTATAGAACGATAAATTGCCTGTAAAACATCCTTTCTAACAGTCCTCCTTTTAGCAATGATTGTTAGCCTAACAAGATGAAGAAAGAAAAAATGTCTGACACTTTACTTCGCTTACTTTGGATTGTATTGTTCGACGCTTCATGAAACTAAAATGCCAGACATTTGACCAATTTTAAATATTAGTCTTCGTGTCTTCTCGGTGCCTGGTTTTCCATCAATTTAATTGAGTTTGTATTGTGAGATGAGTTGTCGCAATTAGAAGCTTTACATTTTGCGTTTCCCTCTGTTTGGATAATCGTTGAAGTAGAAATATGTGTTTGTTTATTGTTCAAGAGAGTTTCCCTATCCTCAAAAATATCACAATCAACTATACATGTAATTTGATTCTAATACTCCCCCACTTTCAAACCATATGTATTATAACTTACACATAGAGTTTAACAGAGTATGCGCAGTGTATCCACATAAAGATGTCACATGGATTAACGATATCGTTATCAGATCAGTCGTTACTGTGTTACAATTTAGTAACACTTAATTAATGAATTATTCAATGGATAACTACCTAGTAGCCACAGCGGTTTCTGTTTTGCTAAAATTTCCCCTATTTTATTAGGTCATCCAAAAGTAATCTCATGGCGACAGGTTCCTGAATTTCACTCAGACCAGCCTTTAATGTTACGTAAATAACTCATTAAGTACAGGGAGTGCAACTTCCAAAGATTACATCTACATGTATTTAAATCATAATATATGTATCTACTCTAGCCAATTACAGTTGCATTTTAACCCTCGAAAAATATGTCGGCTACATTGTACAATGCATTTTATAACATATTTTAATAGTCTTGCTCAGTTACAGTTTTTTGAAGTGTAACGGATTTCCTAAAACATTTTTTTATGCCAGCTAGGGTAATATTTCATTATATTAAATATATCTTTCCCTGTTTGTCATATATGTCTCAAGAGTGACGTCTTCCTTGCCGTTCTGTGCGAACTCTGGCCAGTATGTCGCTATTTTGTCACTAATTCAGTAGCTTCCTGCAAATACGAAATACGATTTAAACATTGCTTTGAATAATTCAGGGCCGCGGTGGCCAAATGGTTAAGGCGGCTGACATTCTGCTACCGCTAGTCCCTCCACCACTGGGTCGCGGGTTCGAGACCTACATGGGTCAGCCCGCCAGGTACTGGCCGTAGGTCGGTGATGTTTCTCCGGGAACTCCGGCTTTCCTCCACCACCAATACATGGCACGTCCTTGAATCGCCATAACTGTTAAATATGACGTAAAACACAATCAAACCAAATCAAAACCTAAACCAAACTATGCATAAGCTTAAGAGGTAATGCCAAATGCAATTCCTTATCCAATAATTCATCTTTCGTGATTAATAACATTTGAGCAAGATGCAAAATGACTCTAACAGTGTAGTATGGCGCCTTTTTCTTCAAAGGATAAAAAAACATTCCCCAGGAGACACACACATTGTTTCATACGAGATGCTATATTCGAAATAATAATGATAGTCACGCTTCTAGATGATTTGTTTTACTTATACATCGCCTACCTGTCAATAAGATTTGATACGACAAGAGCACTTGGACTCTTTGCAGAGGAGTAAAAGCAGGGCATGGCGTCTTCTCTCCATTTCAGGCCTGCCTCTTTCTCAATCCAGCCTCCCCACAAGTTCACGACCAACTCCCCCTCGTAGTAGACAGCGAACGAACTTCCTTCGTCTGCACCATTTTCCAGATTGACTCTGAATCAAAGAATGATGTATTGAACAATGGGAGAATTTAGTCGTTCACTCAGATTTATTCCAATGCTATTATTATAGTACCCTGCTATAAAATGACTGACTGTTATAAATCGCTAAAAAGTTAATTGCTTATTTAAAATTTGCTACTTTAAATAATGGTCTTTTGCTTTTCCACCCCTCGAGATCGAGGACCGAGAAAAGAATTCAACTGCTATTACCCACCGCATGTATCGTAAGAAGCGACTAATGCTGCTCCCCCCCCCCCCCCCCCACCCACCATGCAGAATTGGGGATTTGCTTTTGTGCCCTCACTTGTAGACATAAAAACGACCAAAATATGCTGCACCCATTGCAATACAGATTGCCCACTGGGACGTGTACCAACTATTCGTCGTTGTATATTGTGTCCATGCTGTACCACCCGACATACTGATACGGCCTGCTGGACAGCAAACAGTATATGCTTCCGTTGATCCCGCATGTCACGGCAATCAAAACATACAATTTAATACAATTTTATAAAATTATCTAACATGTAATAATTATAAAGAAGGGATCAAATGACCATATGGACTATACATCAGAATTCATGATTATGTGTATAGTCTAATCATTATGACTGAAAACTGACAGAAAAGAAGAAATTGTTTGTTCCAGTTTAGATAAAATGAATATTTAATCACCAGAGAACTTGTCTGGAAAAGATTCGTTGGCGTATTCCTTTTCAAAATGGCTACCAAAATATTCATTCTACTGCCTAATCAGTTTTCGGATTGCCAGACAATTTTCTTGCAATATCAATAGAATTCAGAGATTGTATGTTTGTTTGTTACTTTGTTTATATATATATGTACTAAAGTTAGACGCAGAATTAACAGCTGATGACATGTACAGATAATGTTTTACAAGATGCAAGAGTATGAAATGTGTTCGAATGACAGACTTGGAAAAAAAAAGGAAGAAAAAATTGATGCTGCGAGGCTTTGAGTTTGTTTTCAAACTGGTAATTCTAGATTCACAAGAAAACAACTTATGTCAAGCTTTGTCAGACCTTTTTAGCCCTTGGGTGCAACTGTTTTGGATTTTGAAGATTGCTATGATAGCCAAGATAATAAAGTATACTTGATGTATGAGCGCACATTCCCATTGTTCTTTGACCAACTTGGCATTGTCAGTAGTAATTTTATTTTGTGAACAGGACCCGTGAAACAGGTCCTTAATTGCTAAAAGAGGAAAACTTCTGGTAGTTTCATTTTCAAAACGTTCTTTTTCAGATTCTCTTTTGCGCACATACCTTAAGTAGCATTTCGTACAAATACTAACTTCTTCATTTGAGCAATCTATGCTACCTTTAGTCAGTGAATCCAAAAGTTATTTATATTATGGATATTTTTACATTTCGTGTACTATTTATATTTACGAGATTTCGCGGAGATACGATGGCGACCTTCACCAATACATTCACTCTTCATTATGGGATGAATATTAACAAATGAGTATGAAATATCCCATTAATGCAATGTCAAAACGAAAGTCTGATAATAATTTTTTTTTTAAATGATAACAAAATGTTTAAGAACAAATTCTAAAAAGTGACAAGGATATTACAGTTGATCTCAAAATTGATTGGTAACAAAAGCTTTATCAATCACGCCAAGCGATAAAGCAAATTTAAATTTGGACGTTTTTGTGACCTAACATATACTGAAAGATTTATTGTAGGCTTGCAACGATTGTCATTACCAATTACCTGTAACCAGGTGCATTGGTTCTTAGTGGACGACAGGGAAGTGTCTAACATGTAGGCCCTCATCTTTTTGAGTACGCAGGGAACTTTGTTGTGCGAAATGTCAAATGAATACTTTCCACCACTATTTTTGGACTGAATTTGTGCATACATATTTGAAATAACACCATCTCTTCATACTAAGAAAAGTTTTGGTATACAAAAATAATAAGAATGAAAAATCCAATATTAAAGTTTTCATAAAATGTTCAATTAAACTCACATTCTGGATGATAAATATATATTTAAAGCAATCAATAAAATGTTAATTTTCAAGTATTACTAATGTTAATTCTTAAGTACTCTCTCCATCTGGCCACTACCTAGCCTATCTTCTTTCGGCTATCTCCCTAGGCTATTTCCCTTCGACTTTCCCCCTTTGGTTATCTCCCTAGGCGTTCTACCTATGCTATCTCCCTTCGGCTATCTCCCTTGGCAAACCCGTTGTCAGAAGATCCTTTTATATAACGGCAATAAGTTAGTCCCAATTATCTTTGGACACAGTCTTAGTAAGGCATTTTATAAAAAAGACGTCGACTTTCTACCAAACTCTATGATGAACCAGAGAAAATTCCCTATTTGCATTTTTTTTTTATTTCAACTGCACACACAGAATTAACAGTTAACTTCACTTCGTTTTTGTTTTGTATAGATTCGAGCTATCATCCCAAAATCCGGGGGCAAGCGCATGGCCTCAGACCCTAGGATTGCAGATATATTATTAACAGAATTTGAAGGTATTTTTACTTCTATTTGTATAAAAATCATTTGGTTTTCACAGTACATTTGTGTTAAAATAGCCGAGTGATGTACATGGTAAAAACAAAGGCAGATATTTCAGCACGTGTACAGATATATCCAAAAAGAACTTTTGATGGAAACACGTGGATAAGAAAAGTTTCTGAGAAATTCCGAAAAGGTGTAAGTGCTGCTGAGCTGCTAAAAATATCTTTGTTTTTCTTTTCTCTCTCTCTCGCTATATATATATAGAAGTCATTTCATCAAAATAGGCCATACTTTCATCAAAATATGAATATTACAAAACAACTTTCGAGATGTTTGTTTGTACACCAACCCCTTCAAACAATAACAGTGACAGTCCTTGGAGAGTTAATGCTGTCTTCCATTTTATGCAGATGACGTCAACATAAAGACATTTGGACATTACTTATTTCTTCTACAATTGTATATGTAACAATACATTTGATTTGAAATGTAATTATGCCCATTCAGCCTGATTTCTATACTTTTTGAATATACAAAATATGCCCATCTTGTTGTCGACTCTCGTTTAATTCCAGGTCCAAACACTGTCAAGAAGAACTCTACAGTTACCAAAATAAAGCTGCCACTTAATATTCCCCAGGAGAACATATCCACAGTAACCATAGCAGACAGCAGTACTACACATATTGCGCCCACTGTTTCAAACAAGTACAGTACGAAACCCATAGCTCCTATGTTTCCAGACGATTACGGAAGCCAACCCGTGGCGCCCACTTTTTCAGACACATACACTACGAAAGGCATGGCTCCCACTAGCTTAGATGACAACAGCACCAAAATCATTGCACTCAGCGATCCAGCCGAATCACTGATGATCGTATCGCTAATTATATTGGGAACAGTAATGGGTATTTTACTGGCAGGGATATACTGGCGTCAACGCAGTAAGTATAATGGGACAGTATTCAAGCAAATTCTCATTATACCATCACCTACACCAATTGTTGTGTTACGCAAGATGAAGTTGTATTGTACTGTCAGTTATGATTTTTTTTGTCGAAATAAATATTTAGCGATGGGTCTAGGGAGGCGTAGGTAGATGGTTTTATCAAGGTAAAAGGCAGAACGGACCTTCAGATACTTTGGCGGTTATTGAAGTAGCAAGTGAAACAAAAATAATTATAGCAATGTTCCTCTCTATTTGACTAACCATTTCAATCTAGACATCTGATCCAGACTAAGTCAGAACACAAAATCCGGAATGTTGGAATTCGGAAACTATACTAGCTTTGATAGTCTAGCTAATCTACAGTTTAAGACCCGGTTGTTAGCAACATGGTTTAGTGTTTTTTTCCTTATGATGTTCAATTATATTGTAAGTAAATTTATCTTGGAGGCAATGTTTTTGCATCCCACGATGGATCAAGAAAATAAACAAAGTCACCCATATATCTATTTTTAAGTTTGAAATGCAATAATAAAAATGTTCAAAATAGTGAATGGTATTTTGATAGCCTATCAATCATTTACGAATATGGTTTCAAAATTTAAATCAACATTATTTCACGTATCTATGCTTTCTTTTTTCATAATGTCACATCTACATTCTGGCTAAATTTAATGAAATATAAGCATACAAGTCCCAGTTTCCATTTCAAACAAAAAAGCTAACCATTTTTCTTTCTCGGTTTGTATAAGAAACCTCGTATGATCATACATACCGGTAGAAGGGCGATAACTCTGTACATATAATACAAAAATATACTTTAAGCTCAATGTTCTCCACGTTCAACTTGTGACTTGTTTCGGTAATAAGTAAACAAAAACAAGCTTCACCCTCATTTAACCATATATCTTATTTGAAATTTCATGCTTACAGTCCAGAGATCGATCATTCTGCGTGAGGACCTCAAACCCTGCTCGGACCTAATCCCGGACCACCTACGTGTTACCAGGAAAAATTCATCTGAAGACACTGAATGTGAGTATTAAGAAATGAACGATCAGTATTTTACTTCTTTATATTTTTTTTACATTTTGTTATTATCAAGGAATACGAACGTTACACAGATACCTTTAAAACTTGGTGATAGAAACAAGAAGCCAAACATGAATAATACTACATCATACAGTGTTTCGACTTTTTCGGTGATACTAGGAGCCGAAAGGGTGGAAATCCAGAATGGTTTAAACTATTGGTGAAAAAAGGGGAAGGTGCATCTAACCCATTAATTTCAAAAAAGTATAAGAATACTGTTAAAACACACATACAATGATTAAAATACTACTGTTAAAACACACATATCATTAATAAAAGAATACTGTTAAAACAGACATAAAATGAATAAAAGAATTCTGTTAAAATAGCCATACAATGAATAAAAGAATACTTTTAAAATAGACATACAATGAATAAAAGAATACTGTTAAAAGCGACATACAATGAATAAAAGAATACTGTTAAAACAGACAAACGATGAATAAAAGAATAATATTAAAACACACATACAATGAATAAAAGAATGCTGTTAAAATAGACATACAATGAATAAAAGAATATCTTTAAAATAGACATACAATGAATAAAAGAATACTGTTAAAACACACATACAATGTATTAAAGAATACTGTTAAAACAGACATACAATGAATAAAAGAATAATGTTAAAACAGACATACAATGAATAAAAGAATACTGTTAAAACACACAAACAATGAATAAAAGAATACTGTTAAAAAAACACATACAATGAATAAAAGAATGCTGTTAAAATAGACATACAATGAATAAAAGAATACTGTTAAAACAGACATACAATGAATAAAAGAATACTGTTAAAACACACATACAATGAATAAAAGAATGCTGTTAAAATAGACATACAATAAATAAAAGAATAATGTTAAAACACACATACAATAAATAAAAGAATAATGTTAAAACACACATACAAAAAATAAAATAAAACTGTTAAAACACACATTCAATGAATAAAACACTGTTAAAACACACATACAATGAATAAAAGATAAGTTGAAATCCGCATTACCTATATATAGGTATATATATGAACTTTAGATAATCAGTCATTTGTATAATTTACTTGGATTGTAAAGAGATTGACACGTCATTATGCCGGTTTACTACTTTTACTGATTTTTCAGTAGGACAATAACTTTCCAAAGAAGGCAGTTTATTACTTATATTTCCGTTTTTAATTAAAAAAGATCTTATATTACCAACCTTTTATCGCATTTCAAAGTAAAATTTCGCGCTGTCTGTCAATGGGACCAGTTCATGAGACGGTACACGCGGCCGTTCGAGGCAAAAATATATAGCTCGTGGAAATAAACACAAAATCACCAATCTCCTTTTTACAATTTAATAATATATTCCACCGTGAGGATATTCACCTTTTATACAACATAACTACACTTAATATAGTGACGTCGGTCAAAACGACGTCATTTAGTCACGAACATGTTCTTCATATCACTTCACCATTGGGAATTATGTGAGAATCATGATCTGATATCTTTCTATTTTGTTTGATAGGGTTATATAGTTGCAATGCAGAGCAAATGGAAACATAACCAAATCATATATCTGAATCCGATATTTAAGTGGGGTCGTTTAATACGACTTATCAGTGGCTTGAAATTTAGGATAAAACACCCACCTGTAAAGGGGCTTGTTGAACCTTTAATTCTTAATGTTGTTAGATCATGATGCAATATCCAACCAATTTCATGACTAGTGGGTAATGTAATAGAATATTACAATTCTACATCAGAGTAGAGATCCTAATGATCCTAACGATTGCTTGTCGATTTTATTTTTCTCAGGCCAAGACGCGTCTACCTCCGCGTGTGACGAAAATTATGTCTCATTGACGAAACCTCAAGAGAATGATCAGAAAGCTTATGATTCTGGCTTTGACAGCACCAAGGACTGGGCTGAGAGTAGATTATCCACATATGAAGAAAACGTGTTAAAACCTGACGAGAACTCAATTAAAAATTGTGATTCACTTTGTGATATCTCAGATGGAAATTTCATCGCAAACGCGCTGGTATGGGCTGAAATTGACAGAGATCTTTCTCCGAGTGTTTGTACTATTGCCTCATTGGCCTGCGATAACAAAAACATACAAAAGTCCTCAAGACGTGGTGACTGTATAAGGTATAGTAACCAAGGGAATGCCAGGGAAGACTTGCACATTGTTCAAGTGGAGCAGGACATAACAGGACAGCAGAGGCCCTGTACATATAAATGCATTCCTCAGGATAAGGAACAATCATATAATGGAAAAACTAAACACAACTATTCAGCATTATTGGAAAGGTATTCATCAATGAAAGTGCTTCCTAACAAAGCAAAAGATTTTCAAAATGAATCCCCAATACCTGAACGAGCAAGATTGTTGGAAACAATTGTAGATAATGGGAAATATGATAAATATCCAATGTGTTTGTCTCTTAGTCATATTCAGTCTGCTGAAACGCTAAATTTGTCGCTGTCCGAAGAAATGGGATCGATAAACAACAAATACTTCCACCTCGGCGAAGCACAGGGTACTCGTACACATTGTTACGGTATTGTTAAGAGCACGAAACATCCTGTCTGTGTTATTAACGACGACATCAATGATATGATCTCTTTAGGTGAAATCAGCATCTGATTATAAATGTTCAACAATGGTTGAGACCAATGATATATATGAAAACATAAATACATTTATTGCCTTTTATTTTCAATGTCTATGAAAATTTACGTCCATAGATAAGCGCACAAATCAATATATTTATCTATACGAATTAATTGACAAAAGAAGAGGTTACATTATGCACTAACGTTTTAACTGTATTCGTTTTTCAGGTACAAATATGCATTTGTATGTTACTTTCTGAACATTGTGACAATGTTTTAGTGTTGCTCAAATTTGAAAAACTAGCTCGCAGTGACTTAATTCGGGCAAAAAACAGTTTTTATTCATTCTCTTATTCCGATAACAATTTTCAATATTAGGTCATAGTTACCTTATTTGGTAAACAACAGTGTTATATTAATTTCTGAACTCGATGACATGTTTTTTATAATGCAGGTGTTATTTTGAATTTGAGATCACACTGACCTTTTTTTGCCAAAGAGCTGTTAAATATTAATTTCCAAACCCTATGATAATGTAGGTCAAATTTTGAAATCTATGTCACAGTGACCTTATTTATTCCAAACAGTTAATGTTAATTCCTGAACTCGATGGAAAGTTTGCATAAACAATGAATGTTAATTTCTGACCTAAGACCATTTTTGTTAATGTAGGTAAAATCTTCAAACCTAGGTAAAAGTGACAAAATTTGCTCAAACAACAGTGATGATTTTTAGTGCAGATTTTGAGAAATAGGTCGCATGACCTCATTAGATATAATGAAATTGGATATATCAAATGTCCGTAGGGTTTACTTTTCAACAGTGTCCATTTTCTACGCGTATGTGAAAATACAAAAAAAATGAGTAATGTTCATTTTTCCACGGCTTCCCGGTTCCATTTTCAACGTCGAAAAACGACCTCGGTTCCATTTTCAACGAGGGTCCATTTTTAACGTTACACCGGATGTAAATATATGTAAAAATGTAATGAGATTCAAGTACGATTCCATTATTATGTAACAACATGTAACACTTAAATAATAAATTGTATTGTAGTGTGCACTGTTTCCCGTTCTGCTTCATTCCTCTTCTGTAACTTCAACTTAGCCAAGTTTTATTTTCATTCTTCACAGTTGGAAAATTACAGGCTGTTGAAATAGTTAATGAAATGACAAATCCTTCCTCATTATGGAGAACAGGAAAGAATTACAATGTTATATTTCCGCTGACGATTCACTGGAACCGCTGTCCTTTCATATTCGCCTTTATACAATACATTAGTGTTTTTTTTGTCACATATCATTTTAACTTTAAAGACACCTTATCACGTTGAGGTAAACATTGTAATACAGGTAGATATTTTCTGTAGTGTAAACTTGTATTAGTTACTGTACAGTAGGAAACAAGTTAATCAATGAAATACAAATGTACAAATTGCCGTATTGTATATAATAAAGTAACTATAAGAAAACAGAGGTAAACAAGGGAATACAAGTGAATTGTTACTTTACAGTAGAAAACAGAGGTAAACACAGTAATATAGATGTACAAGTTACCGTATTCTATATAATAAAGTAACTATAAGAAAACAGAGGTAAAAAATGTAATATAAATATACAAAGTACCGTATTCTACATAGTAAAGTAACTATTAGAAAACAGTGGTAGACAATGAAATACAAGTGAATTGTTACTTTATAGTCGAAAACGGATGTAAACAATAAAATTCAAGTCTAATCCTTTCTATATAGTAGAAGACAGGGGAAAACAATTTATTACATTTGTAGTTACTGTATAGAAGAAGAAAAAACAGGAGTAAATAATATAATACAATGTATTAGATACTATCTTGGAAGAAAACATAGGCAAACAATGTTATACAAGAGTATTAGTTACAATATAATTGAGCATACGGATAAACAATGCATAAGTTATTGTATAGTAGAACAAAAGCAGAGATAAATAATGTAATACAAGAGTATTAGTTACTGTTTATTAAAAGACAAAGGTAAACAATGTAATACGAGTGTATTAGTTAAAATAAAGCAAAAAAACAGGAGTGCACAATGTAATAAGTGTATAAGTTACTGTATAGTATCAACCAGAATTAAACAATGTTTCAAGTGTTTAAGTAACTATAAAGTATATGAACACATTATTTAACATTGCAATACAAGTGTACTGGTTAATGTACTGTATCAAATAGAATTAAACAACGTAGTTAACATACAGTAGAAGAAAACATTGGTGACTAATGTAATGTACATTTGTAAGTGAATTAGTCATTGTATACATTATAGAACAAATCAGAGATAAAGGTAAATAGTAATTGCAGATTGTAAAACATGTTAACAATGTAACAATAGCTGTGATGACAATTGAAAGCAAACACAAATGTTAAAAATGTCTTCGAAGCCATGACCATACCACAGTTACTAGTCCAAATGTTGCCGATGTCAATTTGTTCATCACCATTTATTAAGCAATGTCTGTTTATATTACAAACATAAAACTGAAATACCGTTCAAAAGATGAACTACCATCAGTTCTTTGCAATCCATAATAAAAAAAATCCTAAAAACAACAAAAGATAAGAATCGTTTTCGAAGGCATGCTCGCATCACAGTAGCTAGTCCAATTGCTGTAGATGGTGGTTTTCACATCTCCATTTTAAGCACGACCTGTTTAGATTCAGAACATGAATTTAAAATACTATATAAAAGAAAGACTAGCATCAGTTCCTTGCCATCGATGACCTGTATCCTCTTGTTAGTATCCAGGGTTTCTGAAGACAATCCTGAATTATTGACCACTGACGGATCTTGCAGTGTACATTGGACATTGACATGTACAACAATTAACTTCAGACGAGAAAGAATCGAACACTTGAGTGGATCACGACCAAACCTGTTTGGTCTATATATATATTTATCTCTTTATTTGGTTTAAAGTCTTTGATACCTTTCAATCTGTTCTCTTCTTGCTATTTTGCTTTGATTACTTGTCTTCTGCTTGGATATTTGAGTCATTATTACGATATGTCGAATTTGCAAGCTTAGGTAACAGTAATTATTACAGAAATGAAATTGTGATTAGTTTTCATATAAGCAGCTTTCATAGCGTACGTGACACTAAAATATTGTGATGTCCCAGCCTCATCATCCTGTCCGCTATCTGGTTGAAATGGGCTTCCGTTTGAAGGAAATTGCGTACTTTTTGCGCCCACAGGTCGGGCAACAGGATCCTCACCCAGATTTTATATTTATATAAGATCACGCACGAGGAGTGTTTATAGTACATATACAGATCAAATGTTAAGATAATTGTTACTGAAATGAACAGTGCAATAATCTAAAACGGATTTCTGTCAAAAGTTAATTTTAATTTCTACATTTCCATCATAAATAACTATCAAATTAACATTTACAAATCGGATCTCAAGGCTACTGGTTAATGTCATTGACCTTCTACGCTATTGGCCGCTTTACCTGGCCAGGTGAATGTATGTGTATACATGAAAACATTAGTATATCAAGCAAAGTGTCAACTCACGCCGTCATAGGGGAGACCTTGCACCCACTGAGCCGGAGACAAGATCACCCATTGAGCCGGAGACAAGATAACGTCTACCAGTAAACCTGCCTGCCTTACTACTGAAGAAGGTATGAACTCTAACCTGCAACGCTCAGCACTACTAGAGCAATTTTATATTATGTATAATATAAGAAGCCCATGTGTCACGAGGTAGAATATGATAAATCATTTCTGCAGGTAACCCACAAAAGTATTATATATACATATTGTTTTCCTTTTCTTACTTACAGGTTTTCTTTTTATAATTAATATAATTAAACAATGAATACTGAATCTTTTAAAAACACAATCAAGATATTGATAAAAGATAGCCATTTTCGTAATTCCTTTTGCGAACATAACGAAATAATATAATACAGTTGATATTAACATTGGGTAAGTATTATATAGGACAAAGGGTTTATAACATGCAATGAAGTGAGTGATGTTTAAGTGTGTCAATAAATTAAGTTTAACCACAGGCACGCTGCGTTTGTGTTAAAACTTGCCTCTGGGTAAGCGGCTGTTCTTTAGAGATGTATTTAGCGTCTACTTATGTATCATTTGCATACAAAACACCATAGTCTATTCCCCGGGGCATGCGTGCAGATTTACATGTCATAGCATCGCTTATACAATGACACAGTCGTAAAATATATTAGTCGCTATCCACTGTCGGTTATGTATACAAGATATTTGCATTACCTTCAGTAGTCCTTCAAAGCCATTTATGCAAAATTTATCTGAACATATAATGAGAAAATTTCGCGTAATTTAATGTGACATCAGTTTTCATAACCATTTATTATAAAACGTTGGCTAAAAATATATTACACACATGTAACGGACACAGTGGCATTATTTATTGAGCCGTCCCTCCAGGCTCTGTTATAGTGGGACATTTATGAGGTTCGTATCAATATCTGCTGAGTCTATAACACAGGTAGTACTAACTTGAACCACTCAGTGTAAACATGTACAAATATAAACACATTGACTAGCATGTTTTACTCATTGTTAACTATAGCAAACTTGTAAAACAATCAGACTGCAAATACCCACACCTCTCTGATAAATCAAAATGCAAGGTCCAGACATAAACGGATCTTTCATATGTGATAAACAAATCAGTGTGTCAATGACATAAGGACTTCTCCCTTGGCTTTTAGTTTAGTCTTATGATAAAATTAATCACTGTAGAAATACAGAGTAAGGGATAACCTGCATAAAAAATGGTTAAGTCCATACAGAAAACCAAACAATTTTGAAATAATTAGAATTTTACAGTATATGGACATTTCGTTCATCTATGACTCATTGACAGTACTAAAATTACTGGAGGGCCAATGACTAGTGTATGGAAAGTATCAAAATGATTATACATTTTTTTGGTACAAATGTAAGATATCAAATTACCACTTTAGTTGATTCCTTCTGATTGAGTCATGATGAAATTTATTTCCAAAGTGAAAGATGTTTTGAAACGAATTCTCATATGTAGTTGTTGTCTCTGTCCTGACTCTAAACCGCTGACAACAACTAACTAAGCCTCAGTGGGCCGCATAAAGTAAAGTCAGCTGTCAAAAATCATATAGAAACATTTTGCACAATTGCACTCTGATACTGCATTCAGTCAGGGGGACAGGGTACATGTTTACCTATTTCCTGACTTAGTGAGTTGTTCATAGCGGTTCAGAGTCGAGACAACGGTCATTTGCACTCTTATAGCTTGACAAAGGAAACATACGTTTTCGAAAGCTTGTATTAATAACAAAATTAGTCTTTAGATTTTTGTGTATTTTAATATAAAATTTACCTCGATGTAGTTTCACAAGAAATACGGTCAATTTCTTCAGGTCAACACAAATATTATTTTAGAATATTCATGATGCTATCGAAGGTATATGGTTTGTTTTTAGTTAATCTAAGAACGCACTCAAGCGTTAAAATACATCCAATAATACATGAATCCTGTCGAAGGTACCCAGTAAAGCATTTGACCCGGTCACATTTTACTGGTTATGGCTTAACCAGTTGTTTCGATGACCTACACTTGTAAAGTGCTGAACATTTATAGGGACACAACATCTACTATTTACAAAGGATTTGGTACGTCGCGGCCTGGGAATAGAACCCACTGCCCGAAGGTACCCAGTAAAGCACTTGAACCGGTCACATTTTACTGGTTATGGCTTAACCAGTTGTTTCGATGACCTACATTTATAAAGTGCTGAATATTAAGTTGGACATTACATCTACTATTTACGAAGGTTTTGGTATGTCGCGGCCTGGGAATAGAACAGATTGCCTACCCCAGTTGGGCGAACGTGATCGAAGGGATATTTCGACAAAAACAATAAATACTACTAATATATAATGATAATGTCAGTAAGTGTTATATTTAGGAAATAGATTAAAACTAATTATATCTAGGGTATGTCGTATTTGGTATTTTCTAACTAAAAGGTCGAGACATGTCATCGTGTTGAAGCAAGTTACCATCTCACATCACGAACCGGAGTCCTAAGGGTATATCGAAATTATCAATATTTGACAAAGCGAATCCAGGAATACTGCAGCAAATATGTAGCAATATACATGTACATGTTTGGTCGATTGTAAACAGCTGTTTTATTTATAATCCCACAGTGTCAGTTCAGCATTTCTAATCAATGTACGTGTTTAAAATTTTAATCATTACAATACATTCTGCATACCAGTAAACTTTTCAACGTGCTACATGTAGATATATAGAGATATCCATTACATTTATAGATATGAATAACATGTTTCAATGCTGATGCATCGCGGATTTGATATCTATTGGACTTGATTTATAAATAATTACATTGATACATGTTGTATTTTGATAAATAAATATGACTTATCACGAAGTTGATATTTAGGGTGACTAGATTGATAAATTGCAGTTATAAATGGAAATAACAAATTTGAATTTTGCTGTTTGAGTCTTTTAATATGCCTTATCAGGGGTTTCATATTTAGGGTATGACACCATATTTTATCGGGTTTGTCGAACCTTAAACAACATATGTTTCTCTAGATCTCAGCAGAGAAAAACAAATACCTATTCAGTTCAAATGAGGAGATTAAACACTGATCATCTATTATCTGAATCGTTCTATCCAGTAAGAGGATTATATCATTTCAAAAGGTAAACAGCATTTTCTTTCTTTGTGTTATATAACGATATTCGTGTAAGGAGCTTACACATACATATTGCTCATACTGTTTAAGGATGATTTACATAACTAAACAATATCCAATTCTTCACTTGTATGTCTTCCACTAAGCCGAGTTAGATCAGCTTGCCAATCCCTAGGGGGGTATAACCTCTTCTTCCACCCTTAACAGACGTGTCTCCCGTTTTAGCCCGGAAGGATTAGCTTGAGAGATAGCCTCGTGCCGATCAGCACGTGTTCAATTGTGACTTCATTAAAATGTGTCACTGGTAATTGTAACGTCTTCAAAAGTGAATGACGATATTCATGACCCACATGTGATTTTGTTTACAAATATGGCAGACTACTGTCGGTGAAGATGTGACTGAAATAATAGGATGGGAAAACAAAAATAATCATCCCCTACCTTGAGGGTGTAACAGAGAAATCTCCCACCCTCGGGTTGATTTTTTTGGTTGTCTAACCCTGGGCAGAGCCTCGGGTAAGACAACCAAAAAATATCACCCCTCGGGTAGGAGATTTTTGTGTCATACCCTCAATGGCCAAGTGGTTAAGGTAGCAGTATACAGTAGAGGGTTGTGGCCATGGGTGATAATTTTGTTAAATGGCTAACCCCTGTATAATGATATGTAAAAAAAATATAAAAATAAAACTGTACTAAAATTGGTATAAGCATGATGAAGTGGGCTATGTGAGCTTCATTGCAAAAAATCAAGTTTTACAACTTTACTGGGACCCAGATAATTCTGCAACCAGGTAGGTAATCTTTAATTTCAGACAGAGCTTAGGAAAATAATTACTAGTTACGGGGGTCAAATTTTGGGTTAAAAATAGCATTTTTTGGCATTTTTTGGTAATTTTTGATGTGGTAACCATGGTTTTCACACAAGTGACATACATAGAAAAAAGAGTTTTATACACTTCTCAGTGCTTTATATGTATTGTAAATGTAATGCAGTTTACAAATATATATACATGTACACATGTATACACGTGTTGTTTAGGGTAAATTCGCTGTGTTTACATTTCCTCGACATGTGCCTTGTTTATCAGAGTCGGGCCATTTCTACTATATTCTGCTACCATATACACATAGACTAGGTGAGCTTCACATTTGTAAAAAAGAAAGAAGATTTCTTTGGTTCGAGAATAAAATTTTGGCCATCATACGAAAGGGTGCGTACACATCAAAAGCTAGCTTTACAGGAGGTAAAATGTTGACAACAGCACACGACGCAAAATTGCAAAAAATCAAGTTTTACAACTTTACTGGGTCCCAGATAATTCTGCAACCAGGTAGGTAATCTTTAAATTCAGACAGAGCATAGGAAAAAAATTACTAGTTGCGGGGGTCAAATTTTGGGTTAAAAATAGCATTTTTTGGCATTTTTTGGTCATTTTTGATGTGGTAACCATGGTTTTCACACAAGTGACATACACAGAAAAAAGAGTTTTATAAACTTCTCAGTGCTTTATATGTATTGTAAATGTAATGCAGTTTACAAATATGTATACATGTATACATGTGTTGTGTAGGGTAAATTCGCTGTGTTTACATTTCCTCGACATGTGCCTTGTTTATTATTACTTATTTCATTCATTAATACTTAAAACTACTCAAAAACGCCAAAAACCCCGTTAAATAGATAGGTCAATATATAGGTCGATAGCCTGTTACCTGTGGATGTATAAAGAGGGGTAGCTCGCGCTTACACAGGCACTTGTGAAATTATGCAATTCATCACATATGTGTCAATTGTGTCATTGGTAAAGTTGATACCAAACATCAAATAGTTCACAGGCTATCTCCTGATGCATTCATACTAGATTTCAGTCTGTTTCACTCAGTTCAGCACCCGGTAGCCATGGTTACTAATACATAAAGTTGTATTTATTGAAAATGGGTAAAATATCTGTTTTCATTCTAATTACGCTATTTTAGATTATTTTTTCCACTTGATTCAGCATACAGATTAAATAAGCAAAGTCAGTAATGTCAATACATGTTATTTCCATAATTACAGCTGAAGAAAATCTTTTTTTTTTCTAGCGAAATATGTTAAATGAACAATTTCTGAGGGTCACTGTCAATTCTAGGCGAGGAGAGTAAATAACGGTTGCTATGGTGGCACTTGTCTGATTTTTCAGAATATCTGACATTTCTGTGCTGTTCATCGGTTACGGGAAGTGTGTCTGTTGCTAGTTTGTTGTTGAGATGGGTTTCCTAGTGTTCAATTATGTTATATCAGTGATCCTCCATGATGTCATCGATGCCCATTGATGACGTCATAGTTATGATGACATCACAGTTACTATGACGTCATCAAACAAGACAGTAACATCATAGTATCACTGTACTGTTTGTTTTTCACATGCGCATAATCTCAAAGCATCATATTTCACCCAAAAAGAAATTTTATTCATGAAAACTACCAACCTATTCAAGTTTTTATTTTTCATATTACCTCCCTTTGTTGGTAGTTTTATAGCAGAATTGGTAAATACACCTGTCAGGAGAATTCATATTACTCGGTCACTATTAAAGTGAGAAAGGAAACGGATACATCGTTGTGTTCATTGTCTCATTTTCCAGACATTTAAAAGGTTTTAATTAAATTTTGGGGAAAAGAAAGTGATGTATAAGGTAGAAGTATACAGTAGAGGGTTGTGGCCATAGGTGATGATATGTAAAAAAAATATAAAAATAAAACTGTACTCAAATTGGTATAAGCATGATGAAGTGGGCTATGTGAGCTTCACATTTGTAAAAAAGAAAGAAGATTTCTTTGGTTCGAGAATAAAATTTTGGCCATGATACGAAAGGGTGCGTACACATCAAAAGCTAGCTTCACAGGAGGTAAACTTTTGACAACAGCACACGACGCAAAATTGCAAAAAATCAAGTTTTACAACTTTACTGGGTCCCAGATAATTCTGCAACCAGGTAGGTAATCTTTAATTTCAGACAGAGCTTAGGAAAAAAATTACTAGTTGCGGGGGTCAAATTTTAGGTTAAAAATAGCATTTTTTGGCATTTTTTGGTAATTTTTGATGTGGTAACCATGGTTTTCACACAAGTGACATACATAGAAAAAAGAGTTTTATACACTTCTCAGTGCTTTATATGTATTGTAAATGTAATGCAGTTTACAAATGTGTATACATGTATACATGTGCTGTGTAGGGTAAATTCGCTGTGTTTACATTTCCTCGACATGTGCCTTGTTTATCAGAGTCGGGCCTAAGGCGTCTAACAATCTGCTACCGCTAGCCCTCCACCACTGGGTCGCGGGTTTGAGGCCTACGTGGGGCAGTTGCCAGGTACTTCTCCACCACCAAAACACCCGGCACGTCCTTAAATGACCATAACTGTTAATTAGATGTAAAACACAAACAAACCGAACTGTTTTTTGTTTGTTATCTAATGTAACTCACTTAAGGATTCCTGTCCCACCGCACTGTGCATTTTTCTTTATACAGTAACCTCCCTTCAACTTCAGTTGAATATACCTGTAGGACACTTGGCCAGGACACTTCCGTCGACCAGGTTCCTGTAGCTCCATAGGTTAGAACAATGGTTTAGTAGTCTGAAGTTCAAGGTTCGAGTCTAGCCACGCGGTGTTGTTGTTACAACAAACACACTGTTGTTGATTATATTTTGTTTGTTTCATCTTTAATATTTTTCATAAAAGTCCCGCAACGTATCGTTTTCTTTTCAGAAATGATTTATTAAAGCTATAGTCATCCAGGAAAAACAGTTTTCAACACTTAGTTACAGTTGTTAGCTGTGGTACGGAAACTCTTAATGTACGAAATTGTTTACAACAAAGTGCTTATATTGAAAAGACCATCATTTTACTTATATCATACATAAGCTGAGGAGTTTATTGTTTAAAAACAAAACTTATGAAATGAGATTTGGTCATCATGGCCGTTCCTACCTAATGAAAATTGTTCTCTTCTTAGGTTCAACATGGGCAACGAAAGGGCATTCACGGAACTGATATTTGTTTTGGTGATATCTTTCGGATACGTCGTATGTTTTGAATGTGACAAGGAAGCAACCGTTTGTGAGACAACTCTAGTTATACAACACAAATTGACCATGATGCATGAAATCCACCGAAAAGTTTACCCATATATGGGGAAGCTATACAAATATGACGTCAGCATTCCGGAACAAAGTGTAGATGTCCCCATGGCTGAAGTAATCACAACGGACGGATGGGAAGACGAGAGGCTTGTGACCGTAGTCAATTCAAGTCTTCCTGGACCCCCGATCATCGTTTACGAGGGACAGACCCTCAAGGTAAAGGTCATAAATGAGCTACACTCTGACACAGTTTCAATCCATTGGCATGGTCTTCCACAGTACAACAGTCCGTGGATGGACGGCGTGGCATATGTGTCTCAGTGCCCAGTACTTCCGGGACAGTCCTTTACATATGAATTCACGGCGGAACCAAAGGGAACTTACTGGTACCACTCCCATGTAGGTTCTCAACGCACAAAGGGACTTAATGGTGCGCTGATAATTCGAGAGAGAAAACCGACATGGAATGTACCAGAACACATTCTTACCGTTCAGGGCTGGAACCATGATTGGGACTCGGATATGGATCATCAGAAAATGGTGTATGGAGTATTTAAAAATCGGACATTACTTGAAGCGTCAAAGTCCTTGGACGGTACATCATTTAGTCGGTTCAAACTAACGTCAGCTCTGATAAACGGAAGGGGGAGAGTTTACCTTGACATGAACGCCAATATTCATAACAACGCGCCACTTGAAGTCTTTTCAGTAACACAACAAATGGAGTACAGATTCAGAGTTATAAATGTAGGAGGTCTATATCCATTTAGGGTATCTGTTGATGATCACAACCTGACACTCATTGCCTCTGATGGTTACGACTTTGAAGCAGAAACTGCAGAATCCTTCATTATAAGTCCTGGTGAACGGTACGATTTCATTCTCCACGCAAATCAGCCGATCGGCAATTACTGGATCCGTGCCGAATCGTTAGAAAGTAACAATATGCATAAAGCTGAAGCAATTCTCAGGTATGATACAGCAGCAACAACCGAACCCACCTCGACTAAAAAGCAATGTACATCGACATCGGAGTGTATAGTAATCAACTGCCCGTTCACCTTCTATCCTGCTTCTGATTATACACATTGCAAACGCTTTGATGCCCTGAAATCTAATTCAAATAATGACCCTGCCCCTTCATCAAATGGTGACGATGGAGAATTTAAAGAGTATTTCCTGAATTTTGCCTTCCCTGGAACAACGGTTACGCCTGGCTCAGTAAATGGGCATAAATTCAAACTTCCACAAGTGTCGGCTCTAACACAACCTCGAGAGATCGAAGAAACGTGTGACAACGTTGACTGTGGAGAAGAGAAAGTATGTGAATGTATGTTTACATTACCGATAAACCATGACGACGTGGTTCAGTTTGTTTTACTAAACATGGGTAAGGGGAGAGGATGGGCGCACCCTGTCCATATGCATGGTTACTCGTTCTACGTCGTTAAGATGGGATACGCCTCCTATAACGAAACAACAGGTAAATACATCTCACAAAACACGGACATCAACTGTCGTGGTGCAGGCAATCAGGATGAGAGTTTCTGCAATGACGCAACATGGAGCGATCCAAATTGGCTAGGAGGAAATTTACCAGGTGTAGAACTTGACAATGCACCGCGAAAGGATACGATAGTCATTCCAAGCGGAGGATATGCTGTTGTCAGAATCAAGGCCGATAACCCAGGAGTTTGGATAATGCATTGTCATATAGAACTACATAGCACTGATGGAATGGCGATGCTACTAAACAATTCTTACGGCATGTATCCTCCTCCGCCGAGAGGGTTTCCTCAGTGCCACGGGTTTCCATCTGCTTTTAGGGAGAGCCAGGAAATAAACGATAAAGAAATTAGCTCGCCAGAGTCTGGCCCTGATGTAAGAACGGGAAGGAATACCGAAGATGGTATGTTACGAAATTGCAACACTTACTGAACATTGTCTCATATCAAAATGATGACCTGGTCAATATATACAGGAGTAATTGTAACTTTTTTTCTTCTTTTCTTTTTCAATTTTTTAATATACAATACAGTCACACTATATACATAACATGACATAAAACAAACACACATATATATATAGACACACATACTTATTCATTATCATACAAATACCAAAACAATTATCAGAAGAGAAAGGTACCACTGTTTTAAAAGTTGTATTTTAATGTTTGTTTCTCTGTAAGCTGTCGGTGTGAGCGTAATCAATTTTTACACTGAAAAAAGTAACATTTGTAAAATAACGCAAGCAGCAAAAATAATGAATATAAGTATGGAGTAAAGGAAATAACTTTTCAATAACGATAATTTAGATAAATAAATGAAAACTAAATCATATGTTAAGGTTGTACATTCTAAAGGAAATATATCCAATCTTTCATTTCAGAAGGGTACACCATGAAGATGTTCTGGGTGACGGTTGCTGTCCTCGGAGTCGTAATGCTACTGATGATGGCATATATCCTTCATCTTCGACACGAAGTTAAGACTCTCAAAACGTCAAAGTCCACCTATCAATCGACAGAGACTCTCGGGGTATCTGTCACTAATGGGGCCTTTAAACCATAGACGTCATTGGACAACGGTTTTTTGCGTGTTTGATGATTTCTAACCCATCCTGAAAGGATTTCCGGCCACCAGTGTGATAAATCTTTCGTTTCCAGGGGCGCAGCTAGCCCTTGTTCGGAGTGGATTCATGTAGGAGCGGGTCGAGGGAAGAGTTTTGGTAGAAGGACAAGGAGGTGCAACAAGCAGTGTTTGTTATTCATTTTGGTTTCTGTTTTCTGATGGAGTTTCGCACCTCCTGTTCGGTACTCCTCGAAAGCTGTTTTTGGCAGATGAAATCTTCAGATTCTTTCGAAACTCTGTCATGTGAACATCAAGTTAGATACATGTTGGCATTTCGTCAGCTGATTGAATCGAGAGATCAGGGGAAAAGATAAGATAATATATTTAAACGACATAATAGGGATTTGAAAATTATGAAGGGTCTGGAGAAGAAGAAATATTCCACAAGCTGTATGATATATTTGCGAAATCCATGAAGAGGGAAGAAAAACTGAAAGTTTGATATATGTCTCTGTCATGTCGGGAAGCTGTGATATTACTTGTTGATACAAACGAAAAAAAGGTTTATCATATGGCCATTCAATATATTCACTTGGTTTTCATTATATAGGCCTAACCCTCGAGTTCGATACCTGCACTCGGGTCCTTGGCCCTCTCGCCGATATCGGGACAGACTAACTCTTGGGCTAATAATGGATATGGTTTCAAAATGACCACCGAGTAAAATATTTTTATCTTAAAACAGCTTATTCACGTTCAGTTTGTGAGGATGAGATTGTAAGACTTGTATAGTTTTACATTACTAAAAATGTTCGCTGTCGTGTTAAATTTGCGAATTTTACCTTATCACGAAAAATGCACAATAAATAATACTGTCAAAATAATACTGTATGCATTGCATGTCTATATTAATGCTTTAATAATATGTAAATATGATTTGTTATTTTTGTATTGACAGAATCAATTAACACATCATGATCAGTTATAGTTAAGTTACATGTAACAGCATAATACATTTCTATATATTGTATACCTTTAAATATATATTTTTAATATACCTTGATTGCATATACATAACCTGTTTTAAATAGCTGTATTCGTGATATTTATAATTCGCGAGGATTGAAAATCACGAAATAAACATGTAATGTGTTTTATTTAAATATGTCGTAACGGAAAATCATGACATTTTTGTTTTGTTTCGCAACTTTTTTCCCCGCAAATTAAGGTAAAACACTTCACTTCATTTCTTTTTTCATGATAATGTCATTTTATTAAATAGGTCTAGGTCGTCGGAATTATTCAGATGATTTGTTTTTCTGGTGGCATGTTTCCATCACGGCGAGGTTAATCTAATCTTTAACAATGTTTCATTTTGCACGTTACTTGATACTTGTAGAAATTGTAGAATTAAAACTGGCGAAATCAAGGCAACGGAGCACATTTGACGATTTAAAATATATTACTTGCGTATAGTATGTATATTATATTTGAATTCAGGGAGAAAATAGTCTGACCAATCTAAAGTGGGCTCGCCAAAAGTCTTGGCCTCTTGTTTTATTTGAATTGATAATATTGTTTTTGCATTTTTATGATATGCTAATTTTGCTTCTATATTCACTACTTATAAATAAATACGTGCTGAAGTTGTGGTGAAGTTTGGTGATATCGTTAAGCGTTGACAGTATACTTTGCAGGCTTCACATTACTGGATTGATATTTTAGTCCAACATTTGACATTTATAAAACACATCTATGTATAACATATATATTTTTGTATGCACACTAACAGTATATTTGTGTACACCGTTTGAACAAATACAATCCAACCTGCCTTAAAAGACCATTTATCTATAGCTATCACAGTAGTTTACGACCTAATTATTCCCATATGTCGGGGTTTTTATGTAAGCATCCTAACTATGAAGACCATTACAGAATGTTTTATTTTTCCATGAGAAGTCATTGAATAGTTCACTGAATTAATTGGTGTTTTCTGAAATAAATGTTATTTTTGTAATCGGAAAGACTTAGTTGTTCAGTCATTTTAGGAAGAAATGCACATTTTTAACATTTATGATGGTACATGTATGTAACACACTTTCGTTTAAAAATCATATGATGCAGTATAGCTTATCTTAGAAAATATGCTTTCGCTTAGTGACGGACAGGGTAAGCGAAAGAAAAATAATTGTATATGCCACTCTGCGTTTCCAGCAGCCGTGACAGTTGATAAATGTGGCTTAGACCGTTGGAATGTGATGGGGTACAGGCTGCCACGACACTAAGTTGACGACCTTTGTTTTGAAAAAAAACCTTAGGAAGGTAAACACGACGTGTCATATCACGATCATGTAAACACCTGTTTCATCTACTCGTCATTACTCGGCGGATTCCGTACCTACATCAAACAATTGGCGAAAGATAACGGAATCATCCGAGGTAAGCCGATTGCTGTTTCATCCATGCAAGCACCTGTGCTTTCTATATGATTACCAGTTTCATTAGGCGACTAACGTTAATTGGGAAACTGTTTGGAAAATTCATCATGATTTAAATTTGACATCACGCAATGATTGGTCTCCGATGAAGCTAACGGTATGATGGAATTCCTGAACAGTTTCCGATTCGAAAACACACGCGTATAACATTAATTGTTAGTATTTGTTTACATGTATACCAACATTTTTGTTGGGGCTGTACAACGGCAATGTAAATGCGCTTACTGGTTTGAAAACGTATTTAAATGAAAAAAAGGAATTATCATATAACTGCCCCATTTTAATATGGCATACGGCCATGTCATAAATATGGTATTATTCATGTTATAAAGCGTAAGGTGCTGCGATTGGTCAAAACCATGGCAAAATATTCCTACGCCGCTAAAGGAACTATTTTTTTTATTATACAAACGGAATAAGATGAGTCCGTGCTATACCATATGATACATTTAATGCTATTTTATGAACTTGAAATGTTATTTTGTTTTTCATTGCAATTTAAAATGTTCAATATAAAAAAAAAAAGAGAGAAAATAATCTTGAACTACTTTGCACTGCGCGGAACGACTATACTACGATCGGAGTACTTTGTTTTTATCTATGTAGAGTCAGCTTAGAAAACTTAATTGTGTTTGATTTTTTTATTCGAATTATGAATGTTATGTAATAAATAGAATCTTACATGAATGTCCATGTCATATTTAATTTGTTAAACTCGTTCAATAAATTCAATATGACATGTGCATTCATGTAAGATCCTCTATTTATAACATTATACAGATACAAATGTTTATTAAGCTTCACCTTTCAACAATTTACACGTTTTATACAATGACATAAATTATCAACATGCACAAAAAATTGCTTTAAACCAGTCTAAAAGAATTATGGGAGACTATTAAAAACATGACGTCATATTACATTAATATCACAGATATTATCAAGCAAGAAAGTTTCTAACGACAAAATTCTTTAAACATCATTTATATATTAAAGCTATTTGAAAACCAATCGCCACGAACACTATTTCATTTAGCACTGGTCAGTCGTTTCATCGTTAAACTCCACTATCATAAAATGTTTTAGGATACAATCTTTAACACTTGGTTCTTGAAAGCTAACTTCACAGTTTCTGGTATTGTATAACAATAATGTTGTTATTATTTTACGCAACGGGGTGCTTGAATCTGTTGGTGAAATATCATTTCCTGATTTTGGCCATAGCATTGTAGCGTTCAATTACTCAAAAACACGCTTCATCCGTCTAAAACGGACATGCATTTAAAGTGTCGCGTTCATGGAAATCCAAACCCCAGCTAGAATGATTTACCTTTGACCTGCTGTATCGGTTACTAAGCCAATTCACATCTAGAACGCATTAATCGCTGAAAACTTTGTCAACATTGTGACTTTTGACACGATTTTCCCGCTGCTCCATGTATCCGAGTAGCTAAGCTAATACAATTTACATACGGGCAGGTCGAGGACACCTGTAAACACATACACACGTGCGGGGTTAACAAGGTCGCACTTAATATGCAGCTCGCGTGTGATACAGCGATTGTAATTTACTGTACTTTTCGTTTCAATTTATGAAAGAAATGATCGTATGCTACATGTATGATATGATGACTGCCATTTCGGCCAGTTTTAATTGTTTATATTCTGCAGCTATTTAATATTTACTTAGCTTGGATTCATATGGCGCTGTCACGTATCGTATCACCGTACCGTGTCTGATAGGTAACTTTTCAGAGCGTATTACTACTTTGTTTTGTTTTCAGTTATGAATGTATGTCGGAAAAATTATTTTAATATTGAAACTCAATTATCAGTTTTTAATACTTATGTAAATAGCATTCTAAGCTACGGTTCTGAAATATGGGGCTTTCATAAAGCCCCAGATATTGAAAAAAAATCATACTTTGTTTTGTAAACGACTGCTTGGCGTAAGAAAAAATACTTGTAATGTTATGGTTTATTTAGAACTTGGGAGGTATCCATTGTCATTGGTAAGAAAGTTAAGAATGATTAAATATTGGATTAAGTTAAAAAGGACTAGTAATTGTGTTTTGCAAGTATGTTTTAAAGATATGTTAGAGAATAAGGATAAATGGGTTTTAAACATAAAAAATGATTTATTTAGAATTGGCCTTGGTTACATATGGGAAACAGAAATAAATGATGATATGTGTTATAATGTTATTAGAGAAAGACTTATTGATATATATAGACAAGAATGCAAAGAAAACGTAAGAACATCTTCAAAGGGATATATCTATACATATCTTTATAACCGGTTTGATTTACAGTGTTACTTAAGAAAACCATTATCTAGAGAATATTTGAAAGAGATTACAAAAATTAGGTTACTGCTCATAATCTAAATATAGAAAAAGGTAGATACCAAAATATTGAGCGTAGTCTTAGAGTGTGTACTGTATGTAATTTAAATGACGTTGAAGATGAGTTTCATTTTATGTTGAAATGTCCATGTTAATCGGATTTGCGTGTTAAATTTTTGAAAAAGTACTATGTAAAAAAAACAAGTATGTTTAAAATGATAAATCTATTTAATGTAAATAACACAAAAGAACTTGTCAATTTGGCCAAATATATAAAAGCGGCAAATGTAAGAAGAAACCAATTAACTTAAACTGTTACACTCTCCATACTGTTTGTACATTGCTGGTATTGTATTGTATGTATTGCATGTATTGTATTGTATTGTATTGTCTGTAGATATTGTAAATATATCTTACTTTTGAAACCGATGAGTCAAACGACCCAAGGTAATAAAGAACTTGAACTTGAACTACGCGTGACTAGCGTGTGACTAGCGAATAGAACTTAAAACAAGCGTATGAGTAGCGTATGTGCGGCATGCTAAGCACATACACAACGATCACGTGACGCTCTCTAAATAAGGCGGCGATGTACGGCTGCTCAACGCCGACAGAACACCGACCTTTGTCAGTGAGACGAAACCTGTATGGGTGGAGTCGTGTAGGCGAAAACACGGTCAACAAACAAACAAACGAACGTCTGCTCATCATTCCGGCAGTAGACACAGACCTGTGAACACGCCCCAAGAGGAAGACCACGTCTAGCCGAGGCAAGAAAAAAGCGCCCTCACTCTAACCATCGCCCACTAGACCTATAGCTGCTGATTCCTCTGCTGCCGTCCGCCTCTTTCAGTGTGGCTGGTTCTGTGGCCTTAAACTCCTTCTACCCCGCTACTATTACGAACTCCCGGTCCCTATCTCAGTTTAAAAAACACCTAAAAAACCTTAACAAACCTCATAATGATGTAACCCTCATATTCAAATATTCAGAATGCAGAAATTAATAGTATTCTATGCCCACTACGAAATAAGGCCAGTAACTTGAATTTTGACCTTTATAATGATCACTTGTCTGGTTCACCTACTTGTGATTGCAGACAGGATCAAGAAACCCCCTACAACTACTTTTTTGAATGTCAAAACTTTAATAACCAAAGACATGTTCTGATGAACTCCTTACCGAATGATCATCAAATGTATAACAATATAAATATCTTTCTCAATGGTTGTTCACAATGTAGTGATGATAATAATGCTACTATACTTGAAAAAGTATCAGTCTTTATCACTGATACAAAGAGATTATTTAACCACCATTAATTGTAACTGTACTGTGCATAACAAAATTCATCTTTCTATAAAAGATAATTATTACTTTATAAATTGATAACATAAATTTGATGAATGTAGGTGGCTGGATGATGATGATAAAAATGATGACTTCTGCTGAAAATATTTAACTATATACATTTTATTACCAAAAATCTCCTAGTTTTGCATGGCAAGGGTCCAAGGTCTGCTGGTGTGAATGACCTAAGCCAGTGTATGGCTAAGGACTTTGTATGGTCAGAATTCCTAGTACCTTGTGGATCTCTTGCTGTCTAACACTGGGGAGATCCTTGGTCTCAATAAATGAGGCTTATTTATTCATTTATTTATTTATAACTTTTGTTGGAGTTACTCCCTTTGCATCACTATTTCTGTAACTACTTAATGTAACATTTCTCTCTCTTTCTTTCTATATTTAGTTTATATAGCCTGTTGTCCAATCCTTTTGATTTTTCAATAAAATTCACTGAAATAATATGAAATGAAACCCCTTTCGTTGACCTCTTCTCTTCCTTCTCTAATTCGCATGGAACTGGTAAAGTGCCAATGCGATGATATTCTGCTGATGTTGGAGAACGTCTTTTTGGTATTCTCGTCGCAGCCTCCTAGGATCCTCCATCTCCCCTGAGGATGGTGAGAGTAGTGACTATGAGCTCCTCACAGGGGCCCTATATATACGCCAATAATACGCTAGATGTACGCTAGAAACACGTTCCTCATAGGTTACTAATACGTAAAATAAGTCCATATGCGTTGCAGATACGTTAGATATAGGTTAGAAGTAAGTTAAAATACGGTAGCTGTACGGTAGACATTTAGCTGACGAATCTTCATTTGCAATGTCTACTTTTCAATGCTACAAACTATTAATACCTCGTTCTTATTATTAACAGTTAATCTACCAACTTTTCGTCAACAGTCTGTTTATTAACATAATTCATTATAACGCAGTTCTCCGTTTGAGTGGGTACTCGTAATCCGCGAATTCATGTACCCACGAAATTGTGTTTTGTCGGGAAACCACGAAATTTGGGTCCCACGAAAATATCTGATTTCCCACAATGTTTTATCACACTACGCACGGTTCACTATTTACTAATACATTGCTTACTACGGCAATCCTCCTCCTTAACTGCGCTTTACTGTCTCTCTTTAATTCTCTGCATTGTCTTATATTGCTTGCTAAACTACACACTGGCTTCTATTGTTCCCTTATCTCGTAATCCGATTAGACTATACATTTGCACTGTCTTTTTACCGCCTCACTGGTTCCGCGTTGTTTACTGGCACTTCGTAGTCTATGATCTCTCGGATATCTTCTCTAAGGCTACCGTGTATACTACATGTACCTCATCATATGCTAAACTTTGTTAATTTCTTTTACTAGGCTACAAAACTGTTTCTATGTCCTCCTTGGTGTTTTAGCCTTCATACTACATGTGCGTACAATGAGAAATGTGGACATATCAAATTATTTAGTGCACAGGAACAGGATTACTATTTAACCTGTAAGTTGCACGGAGATTTTTTGCAAACAACGGTTTATTCCAGGCTCCTCCTCGTGTTAAACGATTCCCCAGGAACGAATTGAATAATATCCTAAAGAAGTTGCCCGGAGGTGATTCACACTTCATTACAATGGTTGTCAACTCCTCAATAATCTTTGTGGTGGCCATGCCTTTCACTTGACGAATGGTTGCGTCATTGTTTCCCAGCTTCAGCATCTTTCTTTATGCTTCAGTTTCCCCGCTATATTATAATCTTTTAGTCTATGTTCGCACACACATAGTAGCATTGTTCAACGATGCGGTCAGTGTAAATTCTGCCTTCTGGTTTCGCTAGTCGAGGGGCTCATTGTTTTTACATATTAGTTGTATCCTATCATAATTCTATTACGTTTTTATGTAATGTAAGTGTTATGTGTTTTTCTGTGTTTTTCTTGTGTATCGATGGAGGAGCAGGTTGTTCCGAAAATTTGACAACATCATATTGTCTACACTGTAAACATTACTACCTTGTCCCATATCCCAATCGGACTCGAGTCACAAAGCAGATACTTTCGCTTATTAGCTACAATACATCGAGTTTTATTCCATTGTCCTAATCATTTTACTACAACGTGCTTTAATTGTTATTTAATCCTTAAAGTTACCCTGCCACAATCTGTCGGAAAAACTGTGGTAAAATTGTAGTAATAAAAATCTATAAACACTTGATGTATATTGTTTTGAAAAGATATACAATTTCAATAACTTATATCGATGTCAAGAATAAGCGTGCGAAGACTTTCCCGACGGCTACTTCTCACCAAATACAGGGTTGAGGCCATGTTTAAGTAAGAAAATTAAATAAAATCTTTTTTATTTCATATCTTTGACACGTTTCACTCCCTGAGAATGGGATTAACGGAAAGTTTATAACGTTGGCTAGAAATGCCTGAGTCATCTTGCTGATTAAAAAAAGTGCGAAAGTTAGCACAACGTACCCTTAATATCAGCTTTAATTCTCCAGAGTCATGACCTTTTTTCACTTAAAAAAATATCGCATTTTTGCGAGGTTTGTATCATAAATCAAAATAATTGCATACAGTTAAGTTGAACGTTTTGTTATAGTTGTATTGTAATAGTAGAGTATGCAATGATTTTCTTTGTGTGTTTTTGTCTGAATTATTTTAATGTAAATCAAAATCAATATAAACAATGCTAACATTTCAAATGTTTAATTTTAAAATCAATTGATTACTCGAAATTAAGTTCTAAAAACTTTGGTTCCAATTTAATCATTGCCTTTGTTTCCTTTGCATTTTCTTCTAGCGGAGGAGAAATAATATTGTTTTCATCAAATGGTACTGGACGATAATTATTTCCATATTCATCATTTGACACTTGACGAGAATTATTTCCATATTCATCAGGTGACACTTGAGGATAATTATTTCCATATTCATCATTGGACCCTTGACGAGAATTATTTCCCTATTCATCATTTGACACTTGACGAGACTTATTTCCATATTCATCAGGGGACACTTGACGAGGATTATTTCCATATTCATCAGGGGACACTTGACGAGGATTATTTCCATATTCATCAGGTGACACTTGACGAGAATTATTTCCATATTTATCAGGTGACACTTGACGAGGATTATTTCTAGTTTTATCAATCAATACTGCATCCTTTTGCCGTTTATGTCCTGAAGCTGAAAAATATAACATTTTCCCACATGAGGACTCTGTGCACTTATAATATTCAATAAGCGTATAATGTTAAATATGATACAAAACTACTCCATTAATTTATATAGTGTAAAAATATTATAAAAATAAGTTCAATTGTATCAATCACCAAGTTTATTTAATTAAGGAAGTTAATCAGTATTAAATTGTATTCAGTGTAAGTAGATAATGATATGAATTCATTACCCGAGACCCAGTGTTAATAACTAATTGAGGCAATCAGATAACTGATATTAAGCATTAGTGGTTTACAGTGTTAATAACTAATTGAGCCAATCATAACTGATATTAAGCGTTAGTGGTTTCCAGTGTTAATAACTATTTGAGCCAATCATAACTGATATTAAGCGTTAGTGGTTTACAGTGTTAATAACTAATTGAACCAATCATAACTGATATCAAGAGTTAGTGGTTTACAGTGTTAATAACTAATTGAGCCAATCATAACTTATATTAAGCGTTAGTGTTTTACAGTGTTAATAACTAATTGAGCCAATCATATCTGATATTAAGCGTTAGTGGTTTACAGTGTTAATAACTAATTGAGCCAATCATATCTGATATTAAGCGTTAGTGGTTTACAGTGTTAATCTATTAGCGTATATCTAGTTTAATTTATTATTGAAGCTAACCATTTAACTTATATCCAGCATAAGTAGTTACATGTAATGATCTTAATCCATCAGTTTTCATGTATGTCTATTTAGTAATTATTGAAATTAATCAGTACAAGCGTAAGTAGTAAATGGTGTAAATATATATTAAACTTATGTCTAGCGTAAGGTACATTTGTACATGTATTAGTGAAGCTAACCAATAAACTTATTTCCAGCGTAAGTAGTTAGTGGTGTAAATCCATTAACGTATGCCCATTTAATGATTATTGAAGTCAATCAATGAACTCATATCCAGCGTATTAAACTAATGGTGTTATCTATTAGCGTATATCCTGCGTAAGTAGTTAATGGTGTAAATCCATTAACTTATGTCTATTTGATCACTATTTAAGTTTCTCAATTTCATTTCATTTTTTTTTATTTAAGATTCCTCGGGTTTTTCTCAAATACATTTTATTTCACACCTACCTGGAAACTTCCGATGTAAAATAAAGATGCAAACTGTCGAAAAGATGACAATGCCGAGAGCTGCTACTATGATTAATGATGTAAAGATATGCGATTTGTTGACCCCTTCTTCAATCTGGTTGGTCACGTTTTCTCCTGAAAGATATAAACTAACTATTATTAATCTAAATAACATTTTTTATTTTTATTTTATTTTTCATTTTTTTTTCAACAGTATATTAAACATAACACATCATATTTCAGTCTCACATTCTTAATTTTCACACAAGTTTTTTGTTTGTCTTGACATTTTTTTTAACATTCTTATAATATTACATCAATTTGGATACCAATGCAAAAAAACAATTATTTTCTTTACAAGTTTGAAACAAGATACATAGACTAATTTTATATGCATTGTAGTTGAGAAGCAAACAAATACAAAAAAAGAAAAAAACAAACAGTTTGACTATTGTCACATGCTGAAACCAGGATATTAGGTGTTATGTACCATTGTACTGTTTTAGAAGAAGATATAGGAAAGAAAAGAGTAATAAAGAAAGAGAGGGAAAAGAAAGAAAAGGAAGGTTGGAGAGGTGTCGAAGGATTTGACAAGGGCTTATTGTTCAATTTTGTGTAAATTTTTGTACATACGCTACTTTTAACAGGAATTACATTGGTACTATATTATTATAATTAATTTACATTTCAGTTATATGGCCTGCAGTAATCTTTCCCATTTTTTTTCATTCCCTTTTAAAATAAGTGAGATAATTTTCACCATTACCTACAGCAATGTATTTTTGAGAATTGTAAATATCTTTAAGTAGGTTTTTCAAAGTTAAAACTGATAGACCAGTTTGCAGACATCTAGCCTTATAAATATATAGTTAAATGATAAGAAGT
The DNA here is from genome assembly GCF_002113885.1 of Mizuhopecten yessoensis. NCBI lineage: Eukaryota > Metazoa > Mollusca > Bivalvia > Pectinida > Pectinidae > Mizuhopecten > Mizuhopecten yessoensis. The sequence goes on along the minus strand of NW_018408623.1, from coordinate 570,658 downwards.
ACTAAATTATCAACATTGTTTTTTCTATCATAGAAACCAAAGATAAAAGATTCTTTATTAAAAGCAAATGGAATTAATAACACATCTAGCAATGATTCAAAATCTGTTAAAAACACTTGAACTTCTTAACATTCCCATAATGCATGAACTATAGTTTCTGTGTCAGTTTTACAATGAAAACAATATGGACTATTAACAAGACGTATTTTATATAGATATGAATTATTAGTTAAACTATGTTGATTGATTCTAAATTGAAGCCACTGTAGTTTTGAGTTTTTACTAATTTTGAAGGGAATGGTATAGATTTTCTTCCATATCTCTGTGTTAAATTCAAATATTTCCTCCCGCTTCTTCCTACCTGTAGATATTGTATTATTTTGGCATAGAACATGGTAAAAGTCTTTAGTTTCTTTTTTGTGGTTAAGAAAAATTTCCAAAAATCTTGATGGCTGTAAAACAATTTATTTCTTCTTTCTTTAATTAAGTTATAAACTATTGTTACCCCTTTCCTATACCATTCCCTATAAAATATACTCTTGTTTTGTACTTTTATTGATTTATTATACCAAATGGGTGATTTGAGAATATTTACCTTTTTGTTTCCCAAATTTACAACTTTTTCAGCTAGCTTGCACCAACTTATTAGCACATCTTTCCAAAATATTTTTTTACAACTCTTCTTGCATTTTAGCATATAATCAGTACCACAATGAGCTATAATATTTCCATTTCCACATAATTTAACAGAAATATGCCACTTTCCTTCTGTTGTATATAGTCTCCTAATCCAGGTTAATTTTAAAGATTCTATAAATGATTGTAAATGTAGCATTTTGAGTCCCCCTTCCAGATAATTCTTAATAACAATGTCTCTTTTTATTTTATCTGATTTGCTGTTCCATCAAAAATTATAAAGTTCAGTATTCAGTTTTTTAATAAAGCATTCTTCTGGATTTGGTAAAGAAATAAAAAGATGATTAAACTGTGATATAAGAAGGGACTTTATAATATTAATTTTTCCTATTGGTGTTAAAAATGCCTTGAGCTTAACATTTTTTTATATTATAGTTTAGTTTTGGAATTTGGTGCAAGTCCACATTAAATTCAATGCCTAAAACTGTAAATTTTGTAATTCCCCATTGTAAGTTCCACTCTGGAAAGTAAGTATCATTACTATATTTTTTACTGCCAATCCAAACAACTTGTGTTTTACTTTTATTTGCTTTTAATCCAAAAATTTTTGCAAAGCTGTTTAATTCATTAAATGATTCTTTCATAGATCTTTTTGTACCATCTAATATAATTGAGGCATCATCTGCATACTGAGATAATAAAATAGGAACATTATTTATATTAATACATTTAATATTCTTATTAAGTCTAAATCTTATAGCAAGTACTTCTACACATAGAATAAATATATAAGGTGCGATTGGATCGCCCTGCCGACAGCCCCTCTTTATTTCGAAAACATTTCCTCCCTGATTAATAGAAGAGATTGCATTAGTATGTACAATTTTTATCCACCTACATATATCATTCCCAAAATTAAAAACAAATTAAAACTGTGTTTATAAAATCCCAACTAACAGAGTCAAAAGCCTTTTCAAAGCCTATTATTAAAAGCATACCAGGAATTTCATTTTCTTCTGCATACTGCATGCTATCATAAATTAGCCTTGTATTTTCCCCTATATACCTCCCTGCAATAAAACCAGTCGGATCCCTATTTATTAATTTATCTAAAACTGTTTTTATTCTACCTGCTATTGAACCAGTTGCTATTTTATATTTTATGTTTAGTAATGAAATTGGCCTCCAATTCTTTAAAAACTGCCTGGGTCTGTCTCCCTTGGGTAGACATGTAATTATACCCTGTCTTTGAGTTATAGATAATTTTCCATTCATAAATCCGTAATTGATAGACCTTATTATAAAATTACTTAATTTCCCCCAGAAACATTTAAAAAAATCAGCTGTAAAACCATCTGACCTAGGACTTTTATTATTTTTCATATTTTTTAAAGTATTTGAGGCTTCGTCTAATGAAATGTTACCCTCTAATACTCATGATTCCTTTTTATCTAGTTTAGGAACATTATTGTTATAGGTATTTAAAAATGCATCTAGATTAACATCTTCAATATTACTATTACTTGAATATAAATGTTGATAAAATAATTTTACTTGATTTAAAATATCTTCCTGTTTTCTAATAGTTTCCCCATTTCCTTTTTCTAAGATTGGAATAGTTTTCGAAGTAAAATTTCTATTTTCTAGATTTAAAAAATATTTTGTTGGTTTTTCTCCCTCTTCAACCCATTTAGCTTTTGATCGAATGATATTTCCCGTCATTTTATGCTGCCTAATTCTTTCTAATTCCTTCTTTTTTCTTCTACTTGATTAAAATCTATATTGCCATAGGCTTCTAGAAATATTAAATAACATAATATTTTCCCCGTTTGATTGCAGTGGGTTTTGCATCAGAGCAAAATATTGTTATATGAAAGTAATATGAATTAAGGACATCAGCTACTAGGCGGTGTTCCCAAACCCCCTAGATAAGATGTTTTTACCCCAAAAGCGATTTGGTTGTACATAAACCACCGTTTTCAAGGGTTGTCCAATACAACTAAATACCTAAAAATATAAAATGCATAAAGAACATTGATAGGGTCAATTAGTGACCGCTTAAACTCATTGACCCCTGAAGACACATTTGAACTCTTCCAATTCAAAGGTTTGAATAGTTCATTATGAAATTTCAGGGGTCAATGAGTAAAAGGGCAATACATCGATGTGTTATAAACCCAGACATGATTACATGACACCCCAGCCGGTTATAAATAATATGACAATGAGAAAACTAGCGATGCCCAGAAGACACTGCAAAAAACGGAATGGTAAGCAGTAGGGAAACGAAAATTGTATGTATAATTACGAGGTAGTACTTATTGAAACATTCAGTCAAATATTTATTTGAATTGTTTTCGGTCAAAAATGAAACCATATACAATGTCATTGGAATTAAATCGTTTCTGCACCATCTTTGGGACTTTATCTACTTTTCTAAATTGTGAACTAAATTATTATCCAAACATTGATACATATCCTAATATTAAGGTAACAGGATTGTGTCGCCATTTCTCAATAGAATTTCTTCAAACTTTGTAGTTATATTGCTTTGAAGTAAAGAAAATTTTCTGCCACAAAAAAATATAGGTTGTCAGAATTTTAAGGATTTTAAATGGAAATTTATGTAAAAAGGAGTAAATTTTGAAGAAAAAATGAAAGACACAATTGTTTGCAAATAATGTCAATAAAAATAATACTGCCATAGATTAGTAATGCATTAATGTATATCAATTTAATAAAAGCTGAAATTGTGTAAAATAAATTATCTATAAAGGATTAAAAATTGACATTTTATAATAAAAACCATATACACATAGTAATTGCATGTAAGAGTTATCTGTCTTGAAAAACTTCACAGTAGTGAAATAGGTAGCCGGTTTCCTGAAGTACAGAAAAATGAACACATGTGTCTCATTGATAAAAAACAACTGAATTAATGCCTGGATTGCCTTGAAATACTTTAATATTGAGAGAGCACACAGTTCTGTCAATAGTAAACATACAATATTCATCAGCTTAATTATAAACATTAGAATATGCGGAAATTGTGATACTGTCTCCCTACATCGGATTTTCAACTAGGGATGTACTTCCTATTTCCGTTTATCAATACACTCCAATGACCTTAAGTGAACATGGGTGCAATCATATGGAAAAAGGGAAGAGAAACAAAATCAAAATACAAAAAAAAACCCAAAAAAACCACTTGCCTGATGAAGAATTTATCGGCATGACTGAAAATGGCTGGGATCTGCTCCACGGGTTCTCCCTGGCATTATAATTATTCCTTACACAGTGAACCTGTCGGGTAAGACTAGAGAAAGCTAGAACCAACGTGTAATAATCAAACATCAAACAAAGACGAGTGACAATAAAGAGACAAATCCACAACAACATTTGACCCCTGTGACCTTGAAAGTAGGTCGAGGTCATTTTAATGAGGAAAATGTATAGCATTTCATCCCAGGTATCGACTGCCCAAATATCATGACACTGGGCCTTATGGAACTTTAGAAGAAGATTGTTAAAGCCTTTAACCAATGTTGACATTTGACCCCCCGATTAGCACTTAAAGATGACCGTCGGTCTCATTATTATGATAGGTCTGATATAAGTGTACACATTTATGTGTGCATACTTACTCATGTAAATAATCATTTTTCTCACCTACTTACCTCCACATAGTACTCTCCCTCTTTGATGCCGTGGAATGTATGCGTATATATTGTTACATTATCCGGTATCTGTAGGACGATGAGATAGTCACATGAGTGATATACATGAATGGAATGATTACTACACATTCTTAAATAGAATCATTCTATATGCATTTGTATAAAAGTTAATATAAAAAATGATAATTCTGATGATAATAGAATACGAAAGTAATAAAATAAAGTTCTGATGTTTTCATATATAATATGAAATAAAATAATACATAAAAGAATGGACACACATATAATACAAAATAAACAAATATTGTCTTTCAAATTTATGTTTTGTTTAGACGTTAACTACGAAAATTCAAAGTGAGTACCTTATATGTCTGTACTGGTTCATATTGTTCTGGATACTTATGGAGATCAATTCGATAGCTTATTTGCCTATGGACCAGTCTTGGAGGAATTGGCTCAAAAACAACATGTACAACCTCTCCTTCTGGGTAAACAGCGACGGCAATTGCAGACTTCCACCCAAGGCTTAATTCGGTTAAGTTCGCGTTTTTTGTAACTGCGAAAAAAGTGAAAAGTATCAGGAACAAAATAAAATACATCGGAGTCCTTATTTAATGTGCATTCCCTTTATAAACAATTCATCATTATGCATTTGGGCCTTCTGCTGGCTTTCGTCGAAAAGTTATATGTTTTGCGTATACACACCGTGGGGTTATTCCGTCATGATTTGACATGAAATTAAGGTCATTAATACCATTCCAAGAAACGAGGCAGTAAAGGAAGATGATCGAAATCACAAACGGTCTCAATTTGACAAAACTGCATTACAGTTTTTGAAACTTTCTTCGTAATTTTGATGTATTGTGTAACACTGAAGCTAAAATAATAAAAATGAAAAAAGTAGCACATAGTTGATAATTTATTCACAGTGACTTAGTGACCTGTTATATATCTGTTTAATTATGTCAACGATTTTCTCTATTTTTTGCCTAAATACAAATTATCACCATACAATAATTGTAACAAATTGTATTTCAAAGGAGCTTAACCGAATCGCAAGGAACAAGGATCAAAGTGAGGGGGCGTGGTGTTGATTTCTTCATACCTTTCTTTTTAACATTTGTATTCTCTATTGTCACAAAAGATGTTTTGGCACAGACAGGAAGTCAACAACACTGCCATTTTTTTGGCCATGCACTTTAAAATCCGTACTTCCGACGCAGGAAATACTCTATCTATAGCGTAATGGCTCTGACAGGAGAACTACATGTAAACGTGTATTTTTAAAAGAGTTCAATGTAAAATTTAAGTAATTACCTTTGCTAGCGGAGATGGTTGCTTGGTAACTCATAACAATTGCGGGGAACAAAGATGTTATAAACTTAGATATTAAAGGAAATGTAAGCACCTAGACTAGAGTACATGAATTGTTAATGCTAGACGATTGCAAATCTTAGTAAAATACGTAAATTAAATAAATTATCATGGTTTTATCTAGATATCCATTTAACATTTAAATGAATGAAGAAAACTTTATTATGTCATTCTTCAGTTATGTAACAGGAATGTCATACGGCCTCCTGTTCTCGGTACCTGCCTAGACGGAATTGGATCACGACAACTGAACTAAGCAGTATAAAGCACACCAGTAATATGCCCAAAGACCTACGAGGCCTCTAGTTATTATTTGTGCTTAAGTGGTAGACAATACATCAAAATTAAGGAAAATGTTTAAAAAAAAATAGCATGCTGTTTTGCTAAGATGTCATCTGTGATTTCGGTCCCCCACTTAACCCCACATATCTCGGAATGGTCTCTAAGCTGACTAGTTTCGTGAAAGATCATGACAGCATAACCCTAAGGTATGTATATGCAAAAAATAAAACTATGATTGCCACCAGAAAGCTTTTTATTCATATTCTTTTTCATCAGCATTTATATCTTATTACACCCCAATGTTATTTCAAGTGCTACATGTCCCCCTCCAGAACCTCGTACAAACTTGCCCTGAACTTATTGAACTTATTGAACATATTTTGCTATATTTGGTGTTGTATTTGCAATTGATGAATATCCTGTTTTACCAATATTCGTTAAAAAGGTAGGTGACAACGAGACATCATTATGAAGGCACTAAGTATACAGGAATTCTAACTTCGAGCGCAACTTTGATGTCAAAACCTCAGCCAAAGTCTTATTTCTACGCCGTCGGGTAGAGTATTCCACACAAAAATGTACTTACAAATAAAAGACTTTATCAAGAAACATTAATGACACAGTAAATAATTGGAAATAACAAGAAATAGCTAGGTCACAAAGCTTGACACTAAGTACGTAGCATGATTCCAAATACACAAACTATCGTAATGTCGGCATCCTAGGAGACCATATTACACTGGGGAAAGGCATCCAGCACACAGCACATTCTCCCGTATATAGGGAAATATAACATTAAGATAAACACACTTACTGTTAAAAACTGTGATGTGATACGTCAGCGCCAGGTGATCCCGTGACAGTTGGATGATACACACTAATTGTTAAAAACTGTGATGGGATACGTCAGTGCCAGGTGTTCCCGTGAAAGGGGGATGATATACACTTATTGTTAAAAACTGTGATGTGATACGTCCGTGCCAGGTGTTCCCGTGACAGGGGGATGATATACACTTATTGTTAAAAACTGTGATGTGATATGTCGGCACAGGGTGTTCCCGTGACATTGGGATGAGACACACCTACTGTTAAAAACTGTGATGTGATACGTCAGCGCCAGGTGTTCCCGTGACAGTTGGATGATACACACTAATTGTTAAAAACTGTGATGTGATACGTCAGTGCCAGGTGTTCCCGTGACAGGGGGATGATATACACTTATTGTTAAAAACTGTGATGTGATATGTCGGCACAGGGTGTTCCCGTGACATTGGGATGATACACACCTACTGTTAAAAACTGTGATGTGATACGTCAGCGCCATGTGTTCCCGTGACAGGGGGATGATATACACTTACTGTTAAAAACTGTGATGTGATACGTCAGCGCCAGGTGTTCCCGTGACAGTTGGATGATACACACTTATTGTTAAAAACTGTGATGTGATACGTCAGCGCAAGGTGTTCCCGTGACAGGGGGATGATATACACTTATTGTTAAAAACTGTGATGTGATACGTCAGCGCCATGTGTTCCCGTGACAGGGGGATGATATACACTTACTGTTAAGAACTGTGATGCGATATGTCGGCACAGGGTGTTCCCGTGACATTGGGATGATACACACTTACTGTTAAAAACTGTGATGTGATACGTCAGCGCCAGGTGTTCCCGTGACAGGGGGGTGATATACACTTATTGTTAAAAACTGTGATGTGATACGTCAGCGCTAGCTGTTCCCGTGACATTGGGATGATACACACTTACTGTTAAAAACTGTGATGTGATACGTCAGCGCCATGTGTTCCCGTGACAGGGGGATGATATACACTTACTGTTAAAAACTGTGATGTGATACGTCAGCGCCAGGTGTTCCCGTGACAGGGGGATGATACTCACTTACTGTTAAAAACTGTGATGTGATATGTCGGCACAGGGTGTTCCCGTGACAGCGGGATGATATACACTTGCTGTTAAAAACTTTGATGTGATACGTCAGCGCCAGGTGTTCCCGTGACAGCGGGATGATATACACTTACTGTTAAAAACTGTGATGTGAGATGTCAGCGCCAGGTGTTCCCGTGACAGGGGGATGATATACACTTACTGTTAAAAACTGTGATGTGATACGTCAGCGCCAGGTGTTTCCGTGACAGTGGGATGATACACAGCTACTGTTAAAAACTGTGATGTGATACGTCAGCGCCAGGTGTTCCCGTGACAGCGGGATGATATACACTTACTGTTAAAAACTGTGATGTGATACGTCAGCGCCAGGTGTTCCCGTGACAGTGGGATGATACACACTTACTTTTAAAAACTGTGATGTGATACGTCAGCGCCAGGTGTTCCCGTGACAGTGTGATGATACACACTTACTGTTAAAACTTTGATGTGATACGTCAGCGCCAGGTGTTCCCCTGACAGTGGGATGATACACACTTACTGTTAAAACTGTGATGTGATATGTCAGCGCCAGGTGTTCCCGTGACAGAGGGATGATACACACTTACTGTTAAAAACTGTGATGTAATATGTCAGCACAAGGTGTTCCCGTGACATTGGGATGAGGTGAAGGACGTATAGGTAACAGCCATGATGGGTACATTTTGAGCTACACGTATCAAATACTCTGTACGATAGCATAATCTTGACTGTCTGCAATATATATTTTTGTATAATATTAATATATACAGGAAATATTTAATAAGCATCAGGATGTACACGTAGTTGTTTTATATATTTTGCTGCTGTAACATTATGTTTTAAACGTTTGTGTAACGTTTTCATTACATGTACATACATGTTAGAAACAGATTAAATATTATAATGCAGCCGGTGTCGTGTAATGTTCTTTAATAAGCAATCCCAAATAAAAAAACAGGATTTTCGGCAAGTTAATTTATATATAAATAAATATGTACTTTATACATTTGAACATGAATATAAGGAATTGTTTGTGTGATGGAATATATCATTTTGATTAAAATAAATATTAGTATTACTGAAATAAATGTGAATGAAAGATCGAATTACTGGTAGCATGGGAGAAATGAAAGTGTAGTGTGAATGAGGTGACAGAGGCCTCCTGCGTGAAGTTATATTATGTCAGATGGATGAATCGGGGACACTCCAACCCAGCATCTCTCCTAAAAGATACAGGGGATGGGGGACTTTTATAAAGGAGTATAGACATTCCCGTAAATAGGTCTTCTCCTCTATCGTCTTAAACATTTACTTAAAGTGATTAGCATTCAGCACAAGGAATTAATGTCTTCAACAGTTTGGAAGATATACTTTCATCAGGCTCTGATGCATTTTCATACTTAAAAATTAAAAACAAGTTGTCGCTAGCATGTCTATGTGTTTTACTTTGAAATCGACAACAGCTCCGTCACGCTGGTTCATTCTGAGGTCACACGTTTTACAGCAGCTTGCCAGCTCCCATATGTAAATACAAGGAAGGAAAACAAACAGCCTAAAGTAATCGGTGTCAATTTTCGGAACCTGAGACATGAAATGCACCAGTTTCAGTAAATAGGTTTATGGACGGTAATAGTGAGACAGGTACGATCTGGCACGCGGTCGGCCCTAACAGTATTGTCGTTACCTGCCCAGAGAGGCTTAGGTTGCGTTTCTGTGCTTTTTTGAATATAGTTGGAAATTAAAATATTTCTGTTTTCAAATCCGAGATGATCACTTAACAATTTTGAACAGTATCTCCTTGTGATGTTACTAATGCTTCCCAGTGTTTTATTTTTGTCCCATGTCGTCATTATAGTCACAATGTGTGACAAGGTGTAAACAATACAGGGAAGAAAACCATAGAAACATATGTCATACCAGGAAACTTTTAATACAGTGTAAAGATTTAATGATAGGGTACACTGCACTGTGTACCTAACATCTATGAAGATTTCGATTTTTTGAAAGGGCTCCTAAGCAATTTCCATATATGTTTTTGGCCTTCTGTGATATTAAAAGTGCCTTCATGTTTTTGTTTCGGAGTCTGTTTGATAAATATATATACATACACACATTTTGAATATGTTTAAGGACTCTGAAACATGTATGAACATGTTGCACAGTTTTGTTAATTCCTGGTAAGTTACATTTTAAGCACATTTTTGAATTACATGTAGATATATATACATTTTGTGCATCCATGGAATTGTTTGCTAAGTGCGTAATGATAATATATGTTCGGGCCAATGTATTCATGTATATCCTACCTGATTGTGTTTCTCTGTTGGGAGGTGCACTGTTCTCTGATCGGGTAGCCAATAATAATAGGGATCTCCCGGCCTATCATTAAGACTGGTCATATTTACTACCAAATCCACATCTAAATATAAATACAGTTACGTTTTAGTTTTAAGCAGGAATATGATTAGTTTGTATTTGAACATATATGTAAATATAAAATGTTTGGCACTGAATTGCGCGCGAAAAACATCCCTGTTCGGAATAAGATTCATCAGTATGTTATACATAATAAAAGCCAAGTTTGTTTTGAACAGAAACAGTTATTGAAAACTTATTTGCTAGCCGAGTCGAGAAATAAGTTTTCAATTCCTGTTTTTGTTCAAACTTAGCTTTAAACATATCCCTGGTTTAGAAAAAACGCAAAATCTTAAATCTAAAATGTATTAAGGTGTTCGGGTAATGAATATACACATATTCTTAAATAGCAACCAACCAACAAAGACTGTTTTTTCAACTATTGAAGTCAAGAATTAGTGTTAATAACATAGTTTAGCGGTGGTGGTATTTTAAGCGTTTTTTGTGCTTGTTTCAAATATTAAAATATGATTAAACGAATACAAATGTATGTATATTGTTTTCTATTGCATACCTCGATTCGTCTTGTTATACGAAATTGACACATTGAGAACAGGTTCAGAAGAGTTTTCAGCTTCAGCTCTCACTAGGCCTGTGGACAGCATTGATAGCATAGAGGTATGCCCACTAGCTGATTCACTTACTCCTCTCTTGCTGGTTAACCGTGGTTTTAGCTTCAGTCGACATTCATTCCATTCTGAAATGTTAATTTAACAAAACTGATCTGAACGGATAATGACAATTAACCGATATTGTTTTTAAAGGATAGCAAAACTATTCTCGAAAGTTGAAAGAACAAATATATAAAATAAAGTTGTTATCTTAGTTCAGGGTCTAAAATTCGTTTGCATATCGAAAGCTTTGTATCTAAATACATTCATGACATGTACTCTTTTTTGAGTGAGTGAGTGAGTGAGTGAGTGAGTGAGTTGAGTGAGTGAGTGAGTGAGTGAGGGAGTGAGTAAGTAAGCGATAAAGTATTTCAAGTACGTTGCTGTTTAGTATGGACTGTTTGAAATTGCACAGTTCATACTAAACAGCAACATACTTTAAATATTTTATCGCTTACTCACTCAAAATATGGTGAATTTTATACACCGAACAAGAAAATTGGGAACAGCTTCAATGTTTCACACACACACACATACACAAAGAAAGCTATAGCTTACTACATCCTGGCCGCGTTGCATCGCAATTTTAGAAAATTAATATCGATAATATGAACAAGGACGTAAAAACCCTCATCTCGTTGAGAAATTAAATAGAAGAAAATAATCTACTCTATTGTCAACAACGAAAAACAAAAGAAAAACATCGGAACTTTTCAAATACAACTGAAAACCAGGAGTCGTATTTAAGAAACCATCTCATTCTTAACTTGGATTCTGTGCTCTAAACAACTTTCTTGCAAGTCGCTTAAATCATGTAAAACGGTAAATACAAGTCAAGTGTAAACGCTTCATACATTATTTAGATAAAATCTCTAACAATAGTCTTCAAAACCATTAGGAAACCGTAATTTTATTTATTAATCAAAAGAGCAAGTAATTTGGTTGAGGCACATTATCTGAGTTTCAATATGAAAACATTTTCATAAACACATTCAAAAAGGTTAGACTGTTCCCAAGCCATAATATCTACTGGCATACAAGAAGATTATTCACTTATGTCCAACATACCTCGCTTATTACGATCAATGCAATTCTGTGGTGGCCTGAAGGAAGCTTGAGTCTACAAGAAAAGAATACACAACGGATAGCTGAACATCTTAAGTAGGTATGTGCATACTGATTAGAAACTATTGTTTAGTAAAAGAGTTGTTACACATTGGCTTTCGTTCACATTAGGGTTACATTTTGAACATGATTTAAGTGATCAATGATAAAGTTGGTCACGTGCATAATTTAATGTATGCAGTTATAGAAAAGTTAAAAGGGACAGAAGGACAATTTGTACATAAAAGGATATACTAACAAAGCATATAATGAACACGTCAACGACAAAAAAACAGACAACACCTTATATGCGTCAACACATGGGTATAAAATCCATAACAATTGACAGTAGCAAAAAGCAGGGGAGAAACCGACCATCACCACGCAATTACAAATCTTGGAGTAATCAGAAAATAAATTATGACAACAGAAAGCAAGAAGATACCTCAAAAACAGGGCAACAGGAAGCAACAATATCTCTAAAAGAACACGAAAGTCGCCATGAACACAGACCGAAAAATTCAAAGTGAAATCAGAGCCCAGTTGCACAAACAGTGATCAGTTCAACAAGTCGTGAAGGCAATTGTTCATAATGGGATATTTGGGAATCCTCTCAAAGTTATAAAGATATATTTGTATTTCAAGTTTGTAGGTGCTCATTTGGAGACTATAGAAACAGTTAAGCTTAGATTTGTTGAGGTGGAGAGAAAATGGAGTACCTTTGAAAAGAACTACGACATGGGGACAGTACTTAGCGACTGCCCCACGATAGCCTTCAACCCACGATCGAATTGTGCATTCAAGAAAATAAAAAAAAATATATTGAAGGGTTCATTATGATATTGTGTAAGTTAAGCATGTAAACACTCCGTTATGCTTCACTCCACATTAGTTTGTGTTTGTATTAGGAATAAGAACATTGAACATTGTTAGTAGTCGTAGACGGTCAGACGCTTAAACAACCTCGTAGCCCCTTTTCAGCTAAGCATTTTAATATGTTTTAGCATACACTTATTGGAGGTTTTCCAGTTATGTTGACGTTAAGCTGACTAGGAATTAAACGACCGGGTCAAAGGTCATTGGAACTTAATTTTATCCCAAAATGCATTTTTATTGATGTCTACAGCCAAATCCTTAGAGATGTGTGTGGGTCATCAATAATATCTGTAAATCCAGGAGTGTATGATAACACTAGTAATCAAAGACAGCGGAAACATGTGGCAGACACTGAAAAACTATAGCTGGAAATTAGGTCAAGATGTCGCTGGTAAGACTTCTAATCCGTCACCAGTGTTGTATCGTACAGGATCATGCTTTGATGGCATGTTAAAATGGTAGACAATGATTATTTGCTTGTGTGTATGACACAGGCGAATGCACCCACTAAAGGTCAAATAAAGTTGACCTATTGTTGTGATATAAACGATGTAGTTTACACCTTAGCTTGATGAGGGAACAACCTGTGGTTAACGTTATTCTATTCTATTAAAAAGTTAACATTTCGACGAAGTAGAAGATGTTTTATTTTTATTGTTTATTGTTTGACCTACATTTGGGCATTTTTTCAGAATGTGTATGTCTCTTTGAAATAGAAACATGTACTAAATGTTAAGAAATGGGCAGAATAATACTGTAATTTCGGTTATAATGCAACCCCTTCGATCAAATAAGATTAATCAGTGAATAACAAAATCGAACAGAGGATTCGTTTGTTAACTATCTTTTTAGAACATCAAAAAATAACACTTCTAAGATAAATTAATCACACTACAAGCTCAATATTAACTGCATCAATGAACTTCTACCACACGCTCTACCTGTATTCATTGCAGATTAAGGTTATATAAGAACTCGTGTACATATATACAGTATATAAACTTAGCGTTTTTATATACAGTATACAAACTAAGTGTTTATAAATACAGTTATAAACTTAGTGTTAATATAATATATACACTTAGTGTTTAGCATAGACGAAGTTTTACACAAACAATCATTTTTGAAAAACGACACTTTAACTTACCTGACATTCCTTTGGCCGACATGGCCTATTTCTTTCGATGAAATCTCCTTGACATCCAGATGTTACCATATGTATATTGGTAAATATAACGATTATCTGATATATTGTATATTTCATGTCCATTTTTCCTTTTTACCTTCAGATATTACGTGTTCTTTATGGAAGGAATAAGGATAGAAAGACCGACCTACTTTAACTGAGTGCCTCGTACTCGGGTATTTATTGTTAAATAATGGGGACGCAGTAGTAAGATGATATTAGGGAGTGCAGTCACGGAAAGTCTAGCTTACATAGTCATTGACACACTTCTGTTCATTTGTTCTTAGTAACAACCAGTTGGGTGTTTATTTTCATTTTAGCACTACATGGAGTTCGTGTTTGAATTATGTTACATCAATCAGAAGTTAGCTATGCATAAAAACACGATAGTATAGACAGACAGGTAGTTTTGTTTTGGTGGGATAGGTAAAAATCTGATCGAAAGTTAGATATTATGGAATGTACACAGTCGACGTCGGTAACAGAATCGTTCATGCTTAACAGTTTGGAAAAGGATTTTGCAAATTTTGTTTATAACAATGCATCACCTTTGACGTCATGTTCGGTGTCCATATCCATTTCAACAAAAAGGTACGTTCAGACAGCTTAACTGCCGTTCACTACAACGCAAAACTGTGTGAACTTTTCTCTTTAATGAAACAGGAAATATATAAATTAATGTTTTAGAATTAAAAATACCTGATATTGTTTAAAAGCTCTGAATCGTTTCAGATTTTTATTAAGTAGTTTGTAAAATAAAATCTCACTGAGCATGGTATAATATTTGTTTTCGTATAGAGACACTATGGAACCAGTCATGCATTGAACCAATTCTACACCTCAGTATCAACTTTTCTCTTGTGTAAATGACATGCAAGCTTGGTCACCTTTTGCATTCTTATAAGATAAAAAAAACATAGTCTAACTCCGTCATGTCATATGAAATATATTTATTCATTATCAAATTTCCTGATCTTAAGTTTTCACATTTGCTATGAAAACAATCAGTTCATACTACCTTTTTACAAAAACACAAATACCATCTAGCAATACACATTAATAGTTGCAGTATGAAACACACATAAAATATTACACCATCATATAAAAATGACAATGAACCTATCACAGAAGTGAAAAATAAACAAAAATATAGCGGAAGTGGACTAGGTCGATCGTCGGCGATCAGGTAGCTCAATTTGCAGAGTTCGTCTAGCGTTTGGAAGGCCCCGGGTTCAATTCCCGGTTTGGCCATTACATATCTCTTTCTCTTGTTATACAATTGGTGAGCAGGCCAACCATTGTTTCAAGCAGTGGGTAAATTGTTAGCAAGGGGATACCCGAGCAAGTGTTGTATAGAGTGCTGTCTTCGGGGTCGAAGACTTAGAAAAAGGAGCGAAGAATGTATCGTAACTGGACTGGGTCAATCGTCGACGACCAGACAGCTTAAATTGTTGAGCAGAGCATCCGTCTAGAGTTTGGAAGGTCCTAGGTTCGAATCTCGGTCGGTCTGGCGGTGTCATTTCTCTTTCTCCTTATACAAAAATATACCACACCGCAAACATATAACAACAAAATCACAACTCCAAATCGATTCAATAAGGTAACAGGAGCTTTTTCGACCCAAAATAAAAGGTCGGAAGTGGTTCCGAATGGTAAACGTTTCCTGTTGAAGCAAAATATCTCACTACTTAGTGCTTGACGATGACATATAAACTACACCCCATACTTGCTTTTGAGCCATTTCTTTTGAATGTTTTATCGACCGTGTCATTATGAATGACCTGAAACAAGTTGATAAAAAACACGCTTCGTGGTTTGCTTGCTAAAGGCCAAAATAATTAAGAAGTATTGTTGCAAGTTCAAGTTCTAAATATTTATTAATGTTTTCGACGATTATATTATCAAGCAGAACAAAAGTAAGGATGGATATCGTTCCTGATTTGTTATAAACTTTTAAGCATCCTATACCATTCGAACAAAATTTAGTCTGCTTTGCCTGATCTAGCTGGTAAATAAAGTATTTATACAAACGCTGTAAATGTGCATAATGAGAAAAGTAGCTTCTAGAAACATTACCTACATCATGACGATTTGGGCAATCCTACATACTAAGAACTTCAACAGAACCTTGGATCCCCATCTTTATTCATATTATAATGATAATAATATACACCATTTATATAGCGCCCTACATAATTTATAAAATTACTCTAAAGCGCTTTACAACATATGGATAATAGTATTAGTCATAATTGTGAAACAAAAATGGCTTACAATCACCATTATACCTTAAGCAAAAGATAATTATCTCATTGTGCACATGAATAAATAAAGGGTGGTATGTGCAAAGAGCCTAAACTGCAGATGTGAAGAGGTGAGTTTTGATGTCCTTCTTGAATTTGGCCAGCGTATTTGACTTTCTAATAGCAGATGGTAAGCTATTCCACTATTGACGGGTGATACAGGGTAACAAGCTCCTGTAGGTACTGAGAATCTGTTCCATTCAGTGCCTTGCATGTGTACACCAAAATTTTGTACTGCGACATGTATCGTACAGGTAACCAGTGCAATGGCTTTTGTGGAAATATTGTAAAAGAAAACGTGAATTCTACGACTGCAGACTGCTCCTTAAAGTCGGTTTCAAGCCAGGTTTGTTGTGAATAATAGGTATTAGGAATGATCTCTCCCTCTGCAATAGAACACTAGGGAGGAATTCCACTACAGTTCTATATAAATATAGAAATATGTCCTTGATTTCGTTCTGATCATGTCTCTAATGCTTTTCGGCCACCATCAAACCATTAATGATGTTGCTCAGTTACTTATTCAGATCGTATTGTGATCGGAGGTCAATGATTTAAACCAAGTTATGGCCCAATTAAACTTTCACTCCAAGAAAAGTATTGCTGATTATTTTATTTAATCTATATTTTTGCCATGAAATTGTTCGGCAAAATA
Source organism: Mizuhopecten yessoensis (assembly GCF_002113885.1). Lineage (NCBI taxonomy): Eukaryota > Metazoa > Mollusca > Bivalvia > Pectinida > Pectinidae > Mizuhopecten > Mizuhopecten yessoensis. The sequence goes on along the minus strand of NW_018408623.1, from coordinate 553,614 downwards.
TCGATTTCTTTAATGAGATGATAATTGATAAATCTATTTTCATGCCAGAAAAAAATGTTTCCAATATCCAATTCAAAGTTTCGTTCTTCTGAGCAGTAGTATGGGGATATTTAAAGTTCGACTCCAGATTTATATTATATACACATGTATCTTTTATATTTACAATGAATCATCATGTATACAGAGAAAGGAGAGTGTCGGTATGAAACTTTGACATCGTATCTATAAGTGTACAATAAAAACCATATACAGTTTTAACAACTCAATTTAACCATAGCAGCTGGCAGTGTAAAGCGGGGCTAAATTTTATAGCTCATATGGCAGAAACTAAAGGGTCATAGGTTCAACATTTGCTTTTGATGTTAGAACACATTTTGAAACAACTTGTTGGACTTTTCTGACAGATGCAACCTGTTGTTAAATATATCGAGACTTCCATATTTGTTACAGAAACTTTTCAGCTGTATTTATTTTTCCAATTAATTGCTCCAATGATATTGCTATGATACACATAAATTTAATACCTCGTCATCCATATATCCATTTGGATAGTTTAATTTTTCAAGTCGTGTACGTATTGAGTCTTTTGATTCGCGCCGCTGATTTAACGGTGCGTTTTGATTACCAGACGGCAGAACGGTTCTTTCATTGGCGTTGTTGTTGTTGTTGTTGTTGTTGTTTTGAAATAATGCTTCCACTGACGGTCTTGTGTCCCTTTGCAGTCTCGCTGAAATGAAGGAAAAATAATTCGAAAGTAGATTAACATTAAAACAAAACACGAATAAATACGTTTCTGTATTTTTATTGAATAGTAGACATTTCATGAATAATGAAACCTTTCTTTGTTCATGTTCTCTGTATAAGACAAGCCTTACACTTGTGTATTACGCATCAAAATCGTTTCTAATTGGACAAGTGAAAGGCAATTAACACAATGACGATGCCGAATGGTTTGATTTCTTGTCTGTAATATAGATTAATAAATACAACAAACTTATTTTACATCTAAAATTGATTTTTCAAATATATTTAAAAATAATCAGCAGGACTTTATTTCATTGGTAAGATTTCTTTCATTGTATACTCTTAATTGCAAATGTATCGAAGATATAGTCAATTTTAGATTGAGATATAATGTACCTTTTATTTTTCGACGACAAAAGAATACGATGATAGCGAGAAGCAAAACTGTAAAAATCGTTACAAGAATTTGAATCTCTGTGTATCTACGCTTTGGCTGAATAGAGATCTTCGGGCGTACTGCTTTATATTCGTCGGGATACTCTATACAAGAGAAAGAAAAACATATTTACTTTAATAAAAAACATTTTTTCTTTTATATTTCGTTTTTGTTTTTGTTTTTTAAACTGTTCAACACTAGTTTTCTAATTCGATTAAAAGATAAGCTTAACGTTTAAGTAACGTTTAAAATAATTGTATATTGATAAATCCTTTATGATTTGGGGATCATAAATAATATTGGTGGAAATAGAAGCGTTTTTAAAATGACAATAATATCATCAGTTATTTGTCTGCATTAAATAAATATTTCATAAGCTGTACCTCCTAGTTGTATTATTAGCCAATTATAAATTTAACATTTAAATAATTCATTTTTAGTTCACGATAAACTTTGGTATTTAAATGTTTAACAGCATCTTTGATATTTGAAGATCTTGCATGTTTTGGGTGAAGTAAAATCATATTATCAGTGACAACGAATACAGGAATAAACATTATATATACCCAGATTGTTAAGACGTAATTAAGAATGCGGTTATTTAGTTTCACAAAGAAATAGTGACTAACTATAGATACATTACCTGGTAAAGTAAAGTCTGCAGATTTTACCCAAGTTTCAAATGGACAGCGGTAGCAGTTTTTATATTGTATCTGTAAATATATATTTTAATAATGACTTACACATTATTTACCTTCCTATACAGAATTATCTAAACAACTCGTTAAACTTTTTATATGAACACTTGGTTTCGAAACAAGTTATAGAGAATGCAAAACCAGGTTTGATATATATCTTGATATAACTTCAATGTAAATAGTGTTCGAAATGTCTCTATTCATGCATAAATGTATTCAAAAGTTCCTTACCATAACTTCATAAATGCCGCTAGATTCATTGAAATCAAATATACACCCGTAGTAGGCGTCTGCCTGAAACATAAAGGACAATGACAACCTAGTTTATAACTGTAATTGCAGTAAAGTTAACTATACGCATATCAATAGTATAAAGACAGTACCTTTCGAAATTAGACAATTGCTTATGAATACAAATTGGTATAAGAATGAACAAAATAATAACGTGTAGTAATCATGAGGGTTTCACTTTATTGTGTAAATAGTTTGCGAGAGTACTTATTATAATGCATGGTATTATATAATAAGATTGAATATACAATGCAACACTACCTTGTTATGCCTTATTGTTGTGTTCCGTTTTAGCTCCCATGTTTCCCAATCTTGGAGAGTGATTACATAAAATGTATTTTCGTTTACAAACCGAGACGGCAGAGGTTCGAACACCACATGTATACCTCTATCATTTCGGAGAACTGCAGTCATGATAATTGGTTTCCATTGACTATCTTTGGCATCTTGTAAAAATCGACCTGAAATATTCATCATTGAAATTAAATAACTGTAACCTTTTCCCTACTTCCGCTGAAATATGTTTATCAGAAGAAAGCCCCATTTTCCTTCCGTGGATATGCAACACATTTTGATAAAAAAAAAAAGTGCCTTAAGCAAAGTTGTTTATATTTTAGGTATATTTTGTTGCAGAAGAAATATTGTAAAAAATCTGTGCTTAAAGCATGAAGACCTTTTTTTTAACGTGTGACTTTCGGAAAAAACTTTTTTCGGAAGTTCATTTCAAATGAATATATATATTACTGTGTTGATTTTTCTTTACTCCATTAACATATCGAATGATGTATAACATGATATAATAATGGCACTATTTCGTGAAATAATAGTTATGTATTTTCATATGTGTAAAGCAAACATTTAAATGTAAGGATAATTTATACCTGTTGTCATACATACACTTACGGTTATATGATGTTACTTGGTACGTTATACTTTGTCCGGGTAGATTTTGACGTTCTGATGAAAATATCGTTATGGTCAGTAAATACAAATTTAAAGACACTTCACACTTCCCCCAATCACAACGAACATTACATGTGTCAAGGTTTCCGAACGAGCTGCGAAAACTTAGCATCTGAAAAAAGTAAAATGATAACTGAATGTGTGTCTTGTCATAGAGAGTTTGCTTTACAATGTGTGTCTAGTCATAGAGAGTTTGCTATACAATGTATGTCTAGTCATAGAGCGTTTGCTATACAATGTATGTCTAGTTATAGAGAGTTTGCTATACAATGTATGTCTTGTCATAGAGTGACTGCTATACAATGTATGTCTTGTCATAGAGAGATTGCTATACAATGTATGTCTAGTCATAGAGAGTTTGCTATACAATGTATGTCTTGTTATAGAGAGTTTGCTATACAATGTATGTCTTGTCATAGAGAGACTGCTATACAATGTATGTCTTGTCATAGAGAGTTTGCTATACAATGTATGTATAGTCATAGAGAGTTTGCTATACAATGTATGTCTAGGATAGGAAAGTGAAGCATGTGGCTCAACAACCAGATAATATACTATATGGCTGTACAGCTAGATAATACACTATATGGCTGTACAACCAGATGTTTGCTATACAATGTATGTCTAGTCATAGAGAGTTTTCTTTACAATGTATGTCTAGTTATAGAGAGTTTGCTTTACAATGTATGTCTAGTCATAGAGAGTTTTCTTTACAATGTATGTCTAGTTATAGAGAGTTTGCTATACAATGTATGTATAGTCATAGAGAGTTTGCTATACAATGTATGTCTTGACATTGAGAGTTTGCTTTACAATGTATGTATAGTCAAAGAGAGTTTGCTTTATAATGTATGTCTAGTCATAGAGAGATTGCTATACAATGTATGTCTAGGATCGGAAAGTGAGGCATGTGGCTCAACAACCAGATAATATACTATATGGCTGTACAGCTAGATAATAAACTAAATGGCTGTAGAGAGTTTGCTATACAATGTATGTCTAGGATCGGAAAGTTAAGCATGTGGCTCAACAACCAGATAATATCCTATATGGCTGTACAGCTAGATAATACACTATATGGCTGTACAGCTAGATAATGAACTATATGACTGTACAGCTAGATAATTAACTATATGGCGGTACAACCAGATAATACACTATATGGCTATACAACCAGATAATACACTATATGGCTATACAACCAGATAATACACTATATGGCTGTACAACCAGATAATACACTATATGGCTGTACAACCAGATGTTTGCTATACAATGTATGTCTAGTCATAGAGAGTCTGCTATACAATGTATGTCTTGTCATAGAGAGACTGCTATCCAATGTATGTCTTGTCATAGAGAGTTTGCTATACAATGTATGTCTTGACATTGAGAGTTTGCTTTACAATGTATGTCTAGTCATAGAGGGTTTGCTATACAATGTATGTCTAGTCATAGAGAGTCTGCTATACAATGTATGTCTTGTCATAGAGTGACTGCTATACAATGTATGTCTTGTCATAGAGAGACTGCTATCCAATGTATGTCTTGTCATAGAGAGTTTGCTATACAATGTATGTCTAGGATAGGAAAGTGAAGCATGTGGCTCAACAACCAGATAATATCCTATATGGCTGTACAGCTAGATAATACACTATATGACTGTACAGCTAGATAATACACTATATGTCTTGTCATAGAGAGTTTGCTATACAATGTATGTCTTGTCATTGAGAGTTTGCTTTACAATGTATGTCTAGTCATAGAGAGTTTGCTTTATAATGTATGTCTAGTCATAGAGAGTTTGCTATACAATGTATGTCTAGGATCGGAAAGTGAAGCATGTGGCTCAACAACCAGATAATATACTATATGGCTGTACAGCTAGATAATACACTATATGGCTGTACAGCTAGATAATAAACTATATGGCTGTACAGCTAGATAATACACTATATGGCTGTACAGCTAGATAATGAACTATATGACTGTACAGCTAGATAATTAACTATATGGCGGTACAACCAGATAATACACTATATGGCGGTACAACCAGATAATACACTATATGGCTGTACAACCAGATAATACACTATATGGCTGTACAACCAGATAATACACTATATGGCTGTACAACCAGATAATACACTATATGGCTGTACAACCGGATAATTACCTATATGGCTGTACAGCTAGATAATACACTATATGGCTTTACAGCTAGATAATACACTATATGACTGTACAGCTAGATAATACACTTCATGGCTGTACAACCAGATAATACACTATATGGCTGTACAACCAGATAATT
>NW_018408623.1:485693-547348 GCF_002113885.1 Mizuhopecten yessoensis | reverse complement strand
CTAGATAATAAACTATATGGCTGTACAGCTAGATAATAAACTATATGGCTGTACAGCTAGATAATAACCTTTATGGCTGTACAGCTAAATAATAAACTATATGGCTGTACAGCTAGATAATTAACTATATGGCTGTACAGCTAGATAATAAACTATATGGCTGTACATCTAGATAATAAACTATAAGGCTGTACAGCTAGATAATAAACTATATGGCTGTACAGCTAGATAATAAACTAAATGGCTGTACAGCTAGATAATAAACTATATGTCTGTAAAGCTAGATAATAAACTATATGGCTATACAACCAGATAATTAACTATATGGCTGTACAACCAGATAATTTACTATATGGCTGTACAACCAGATAATTAAATATATAGCTGAACTGCTAGATAATAAACTATATGGCTATACAACCAGATAATTAACAATATGGCTGTACAACCAGATACTTTACTACATGGCTGTACAACCAGATAATTAAATATATAGCTGAACTGCTAGGTAATAAACTATATGTCTATACAACCAGATAATTAACTATATGGCTGTACAACTAGATAATAAACTGTATGGCTATACAACCAGATAATTAATTATATGGCTGTACAACCAGATACTTTACTATATGGCTGTACAACCAGATAATTAAATATATAGCTGAACTGCTAGGTAATAAACTATATGGCTATACACCAGATAATTAACTATATGGCTGTACAACTAGATAATAAACTGTATGGCTATACAACCAGATAATTAACTATATGGCTGTACAACCAGATACTTTCCTATATGGCTGTACAACCAGATAATTAAATACATAGCTGAACTGCTAGGTAATAAACTATATGGCTATGCAACCAGATAATTAACTTATGGCTGTACAACCAGATAATTACTATATGGCTGTACAACCAGATAATTAAATATATGGCTGTACAACCAGATAATTTACTATATGGCTGTACAACCAGATAATTAAATATATGGCTGTACTACTAGATAATTAACCATATGGCTGTACTTCTAGATAATTAACTATATGGCTGTGATAATAAATGATTGTCTTTATGGCTGTACTACTAGACCATTAATTATATGGCTCAACAACTAAATAATTTACACACTGGCTGTACATCTAGATACAAAAAACTATATGGCTGTACATCTAGATACAAAAAACTATATGGCTGCACATCTAGATGCAAAAAACTATATGGCTGTACATCTAGATACAAAAAATTATATGGCTGTACATCTAGATACAAAAAAACTATATGGCTGTACATCTAGATACAAAAAACAATATGGCTGTACAACCAGATAATTAACTATATGGCTGTACATCTAGATACAAAAAACTACATGGCTGTACAACCAAATAATTTACTATATGGCTTTACTACTAGATAATTAACTATATGGCTATACAACCAGATAATTTACTATATAGCTGAACTGCTAGATAATTAACTATATGGCTATACAACCAGATCATCTACTATATGGCTGTACAACCGGATAATTTAATATATGACTGTACAGCTAGATAATAAACTATATAGCTGTACAACCAAATAATTTACTATATGGCTGTACTACTAGATAATTAACTATATGGCTATACAACCAGATAATTTACTATATAGCTGAACTGCTAGATAATTAACTATATGGCTATACAACCAGATCATCTACTATATGGCTATACAACCAGATAATTAACTATATGGCTGTACTACTAAATCATTAATAGTTTCACTGCACTTTTAAATAATAAACTGTTTGGCTGTAGTTTAAGATAATTAACTCTTTGACTGTACAACCAGATAATTAACTGTTTGGCTGTACTTTTAGATAATTAACGATATGGCTGTACTTTTAGATAATTAACTGTTTGACTGTACAACCAGATAATTAACTGTTTGACTGTACTTTTAGATAATTAACTATTTGGCTGTACTTTTAGATAATTAACGATATGGCTGTACTTTTAGATAATTAACTATATGGCTGTACTACTAAATCATTAATAGTTTCACTGTACTTTTAGATAATAAACTGTTTGGCTGTACTTTAAGATAATTAACTCTTTGACTGTACAACCAGATAATTAACTGTTTAACTGTACTTTTAGATAATTAACTATTTGGCTGTACTTTTAGATAATTAACGATATGGCTGTACTTTTTAGATAATTAACTATTTGGCTGTACTTTTAGATAATTAACTATATGGCTGTACTACTAAATCATTAATAGTTTGGCTGTACTTTTTGATAATTAACTATATGGCTGTACTTTTAGATAATTAACTGTTTGGCTGTACTTTTAGATAATTAACGATATGGCTGTACTTTTAGGTAATTAACTATATGTCTGTACTACTAAATCGTTAATAGTTTGGCAGTACTTTTAGATAATAAACTGTTTGGCTGTACTTTTAGATAACTAACTATATGGCTGTACTACTAAATCATTAATAGTTTGGCTGTACTTTTAGATAATAAACTGTTTGACTGTACTTTTAGATAATTAACTATATGGCTGTACTACTAAATCATTAACTGTTTGGCTGTTCTTTTAGATAATTAACTGTTTGACTGTACTTTTAGATAATTAACTATATGACTGTACTTTTAGATAATTAACTGTTTGGCTGTACTTTTAGATGATTAACTATATGGCTGTACTTTTAGACAATTAACTGTATGGCTGTACTACTAAATCGTTAATAGTTTGGCTGTACTTTTAGATAATTTACTGTTTGGCTGTACTTTTAGATGATTAACTACACTGTATTTTATTTTCCTGCTATAGTTATAACTGCTGTATATGATTGTCCTACCCAAGTCTGACATACAAGAGATTTTATTGCATGGTTAACCTTCTGAGAAAAACAATATAGTTTTATAATAATGATAATTATCAGTATTGAATGTACATTAATCGAGACTGCAATATGCAAAGACGACCTTCGTTCAAGCCAGTTTTGTTCCCATCTAAATTGAAATTGCTTGTAAAGCAACTGGATTTGGTCCAATTGAAAATGTGTCCCCTTAAAACATTGGCAAGACAATGATGTGCACATTTTAGGGCAGGGACTGTTACTAAACATCAAAAACGATGATTACTACAACAAAGTCTCATCTATTCTTTCAAGAAATCTAATGAGTAATAATAATAACATTTGTTACCTTTCGGACGGGTGCCTTGGTATCAGGTGCTGGAAATCTTTTACGTGTCCAAGAAGGGAACTTCTCATAATACGTATCTACATAGTACTCGTCAGAAACCTCCCTTGTACTTCTCAGAAGTAATTGTATCATATCTGCAAAAGAAGTCACGGTAATTTGAATCAAATAACTTCATGTAATTTACAAATACACACATAAGTTGTGATCCGCCTAATGGCCTTGCTCTCTTTGCTGCGGCTGGATAGCGGAAGCAGTATATCAGGATTCTACGTTATTTGCTACAGTCATTGCCACATTTTGGGATTTTAATATTTCTGCATTCCTATCTATACGGTATATTCCAACGTTCTTGTCCTTGCACTGTATATTAAGTGTAAGATACTTGTGCGGTATTTCACCTAATACAACCATTATTTCTATTACACAATATAGGATTTATGTGTTATGAAATGCAATATTTTCGTGTGGTCCAAATGTTGTGGTTTCCCGACAAAACACCATTTCGTTGGTACATGATTTCATGGATTACGAATACCCACTCAAACGGAAAATTGCTTCATATCTTCGTGGACCTCGCGGATGAAGCAAACAGCGCCGGCGAAATCAACGAAATTTGAAACCCCACAAAAATTAGTACTTTCCGTTATATCATCAAGGTATTAGAACTAAACGGTCATAAACATCAGGAGAAGGAATAAGTTATTCCTTATATACAAAAATAGTTTATCTCCTGGACGTCTTTGAACTTATTCGTATATACCATTATCGACATTTTCAACAGTATATCGTATAAAGTTGATTTTTAAGGGATCATTATAAACCCTTGATAAACCTCATTATAAATCGCCTTCAATATTATGAAGGCTGGTCTACTCTCGTTCTTACCATACTTGTCATCCGTAGGCTGTGATATGTCAATATTCAACAGTGGTATGCGTTGCCCAGATTTATCGGAGGAAGACAGAAACACTCCTGTCACCGATGGAACTGATGACATGACCCCGGCGGGCACAGCTGTGCCTGGACTGGCCACATGGAAGCATCTTGACCACTCTGAAAGATTTGTTATTGGATAGCATCAATTTCTGAACAGCTGAAACGAAGCTTTGTACTTCAGGGGGATATTATGGTCAAAGCATTTTTCTTTTTTTCTTTTTCTTCTTTACTTCTTTCCTTTCTTTTTTTTTATGTTTAGAAGATATACCATGGTTATTGTTTGCAATCTTTCTAAAGGGCAGTGCCAAAAAACAGGCCTGAACAGGAAGATCAAACTTACCATCTCTATACCAGGCAGTGAGGCTGAGAGGTGGATCAGATTTATTACCCATATACAGGCCTGTATAGGTGAGAGGGATATCAAACTTGCCGTCTCTATACCAGGCAGTGCTGCTGATATGTGACTCAGATTTATTACCCATATACAAGCCTGTATAGGTGAGAGGAACATCAAACTTACCGTCTCTATACCAGGCAGTGCTGCTGAGAGGTGGATCAGATTTATTACCCATATACAGGCCTGTATAGGTGAGGGGGATATCAAACTTACCGTCCCTATACCAGGCAGTGCTGCTGATATGTGACTCAGATTTATTACCAAGATACAAGCCTGTATAGGTGAGAGGAACATCAAACTTACCGTCTCTATACCAGGCAGTGCTGCTGAGAGGTGGATCAGATTTATTACCCATATACAGGCCTGTACAGTTGAAAGGAACATCAAACTTACCGTCTCTATACCAGGCAGTGTTGCTGAGAGGTGGTTCAGATTGATTACCCATATACAGGCCTGTATAGTTGAAAGGAACATCAAACTTACCGTCTCTATACCAGGCAGTGCGGCTGAGAGGTGGATCAGATTTATTTCCCATATACAGGCCTGTACAGTTGAAAGGAACATCAAACTTACCGTCTCTATACCAGGCAGTGCTGCTGAGAGGTGGTTCAGATTGATTACCCATATACAGGCCTGTACAGTTGAAAGGAACATCAAACTTACCGTCTCTATACCAGGCAGTGCTACTGAGAGGCGGTTCAGATTGATTACCCATATACAGGCCTGTATAGGTGAGGGGGATATCAAACTTACCGTATCTATACCAGGCAGTGCTGCTGAGAGGTAACTCAGATGTATTACCCATATACAAGCCTGTATAGGTGAGAGGGATATCAAACTTACCATCTTTATACCAGGCAGTGCAGCTCAGAGGTGGTTCATACTGCTCTCGTTCCTGTCATAGCAAAATCATGAAAAACATTATAATGCGGATGTTTCCTTGCTACATAAAATGAACGGTTCTTTATTACATAAAATAATATAAAAAAACCTGATTTAAAGCAAAAACAAGCTGCACATTATGTTTTGGTATTGTGTACGCTCTTCGTTACCGGATTGCATTTCCATGAAACGGTTTACGTTTCGCCATAATATATGTTGGTTTCTAACCAGTCAACCCCGTCCTATATATAGTATATGTCTTTGTTATAGATAAGGTATCATTACTTCACAAGATACTCCGGCGCCTGCTTATAGTATTTATATCAGGAAATAATTAGAAAACTGCACCCAATCAATACACAATCACATAAATCATTATAGGTGTGAAAGATAAAAGTTTCAATAAAGATATATATTTTTTTCTTTGATGAAATAACGTAATATGGCGTCATCTGTTTTCTATAGTACCGGTATATCATACAGTGAGACAAACGGTTCCTGTCAATATACGGGACAAGACATCTTCAAAACTCTAGAGTTACATTCACTTACGTTCTCTGCATCAATTGACTATGTCATCAAAACAATCAAAATTGAAGAATTAGAACAGTTTGATTCTTTGATGTACATCAGTTCACAAAACTTGCGCGGCAGCATAGCGGTAAAATTGACTGACTTTATGTCGAGTGACGCTTCTTTGTAATTTTCGGTTCCAGCGGTGTAGGGAACGTGAGTGAAAGTAACCCCACCATCATCAAGGATGGAGATAATACAAATGAATATCGTTCATACTGAATATTATATAACAATAACGTGACACAAGATTGAATAAAATCAGAATCAGAATTTAAATGGGAGACAAAACAAATACACTTTAACAAGCTTTTATTACAAGTGCAAATATCGTTTGAATAACTTTCTTTCATAATTATACTGTGTGAAAATGCACATGTATCGTCTTGCATGTACTATTGTACACAAATTCCCAAAAACAAAAAAAATGATAAATACAAAAATGACGTCTAATATGGCGATTGTATTTAAATGAATAATAAAAACAAATTGAATGGGGAAAGAAAAATAAAGTGTATATGATTTATATTGACAACACAATATGCTGTTAAGCAATTATTTGCTCATAATGTGTTAACATGAAACTAATTTATGAATATTACACAAGGAAGATAAATTTCCAACATACATATATACGTCGCAGGATTAACCAGCGACAGTGTCGTCTACAGATGTTAATTCATATGGATAATGATGCTTTCTCTGTTACACGTTTAAAGTGATGCAGGTGTATACATATTGGATGTTTCTTAGACACGAAACCAAATTGGTGACTGAAATTAAAAGTTAACTTATTCCTGTTATCTGATACAATTAAGTGTTTTAGTTTTTTCGCATTAGATTTCAAAGCTATATAAGAACAAGATACACCAGGAAACATATCGATTCAAAAAAAGCTTAAGCTACTGCGCATGTACAACATTCCTTTAGATATATGATATCATGGTCAGGTAATGATAATTTATTTCTCTATCGCGTAATACAGTGAATAAATTAAACTTGGTATAAAATAAAGGACAGTAGCATCAGTTTTTCCTGAAGTGATTGCCTCCTTTCTATTACAAATGTTTGACATGAACATCCATTCCATAGAGAAAGTGTTGAACTTTATCTGTACTGTCGGTCTTATCAATTATCCTTCATTGATGGAAGCAACCATGCTGTATATATAAGTGGAAGCATGTACAGTGTAAGAGTTAGTATGAACAGTGTTAGAGTTAGTATGTACAGTGTAATAGTTAGTATGAACAGCGTTGGAGTTAGTATGTACAGTGTAAGAGTAAGTATGTATAGTGTAAGAGTTAGTATGTACAGTGTAAGAGTTAGTATGTACAGTGTAAGAGTTAGTATGTATAGTGTAAGAGTAAGTATGTACAGTGTAAGAGTAAGTATGTATAGTGTAAGAGTTAGTAAGTACAGTGTAAGAGTTAGTATGTACAGTGTAAGAGTTAGTAAGTACAGTGTAAGAGTTAGTAGGTACAGTGTAAGAGTTAGTAGGTACAGTGTAAGAGTTAGTATATACAGTGTAAGAGTTATTATGTACAGTGTAAGAGTTAGTATATAGTCTTTATCAGCCCCTAAAGTCAAGCGAGTACTACAGGGGATCTGTTAAGATATCTTCTTATCCTGTTTTTTTTTTTTTTAATAATGTTCAACTGCTATTCCGAATATCAGTATATCTAAATACAGGTGGTTGCATCACTCCATAAAAGAAAACGAAAAGAAGAAGGAAATATACTGTGACAAGATATGGTACAGATGACCTGGCATTCGAAGCGAGAACAAGTATATGCTGGACTCTTAACTTTTCAACAAATTTGTCTTTCAGCTTTGATTTACTGTACAACATAAATGAATATCAAAATTAAATATTAGGTAGGGTACGTTTCCCTATTATCAACTTATTGTTACTTTAGAAACCCGAATATCCTAAATGATAACCTTTACTTACGCAATGTAAAATCAACTTGTTCCAAACCTAGGTATCTTAACACGTCTTAAGACGAAATATCGAAACAAGACATTTCGAAAGTATGTTGTGAATTTACAAATACTTTTGTATTTCCTGTTACCATATTAACATCTGAAACCCTAATACATACCATTATAGTTGCTAATTTTCAAGATTTTAATATCAGATTTCATGTTTTCTTTCAATTTTCTTCAGGTTTACTAAGCTTAAGACAATCGAACCCTTCGTGAATTGTGAGGACGCACTTATTCCACATCATATGAAACTAGTAAAGTAAGTGCAGATACATTGTTTGTTGATTAAAATGGTTTCTATTGCGCACAGTTTTAAATTAAGCTTATCTTTGGCGGTGAAATAACGTAATATGGCGTCATCTGTTTTCTATAGTACCGGTATATCATACAGTGAGACAAACGGTTCCTGTCAATATACGGGACAAGACATCTTCAAAACTCTAGAGTTACATTCACTTACGTTCTCTGCATCAATTGCCTATGTCATCAAAACAATCAAAATTGAAGAATTAGAACAGTTTGATTCTTTGATGTACATCAGTTCACAAAACTTGCGCGGCAGCATAGCGGTAAAATTGACTGACTTTATGTCGAGTGACGCTTCTTTGTAATTTTCGGTTCCAGCGGTGTAGGGAACGTGAGTGAAAGTAACCCCACCATCATCAAGGATGGAGATAATACAAATGAATATCGTTCATACTGAATATTGTATAACAATAACGTGACACAATATTGAATAAAATCAGAATCAGAATTTAAATGGGAGACAAAACAAATACACTTTAACAAGCTTTTATTACAAGTGCAAATATCGTTTGAATAACTTTCTTTCATAATTATACTGTGTGAAAATGCACATGTATCGTCTTGCATGTACTATTGTACACAAATTCCCAAAAACAAAAAAAATAATAAATACAAAAATGACGTCTGATATGGCGATTGTATTTAAATGAATAATAAAAACAAATTGAATGGGGAAAGAAAAATAAAGTGTATATGATTTATATTGACAACACAATATGCTGTTAAGCAATTATTTGCTCATAATGTGTTAACATGAAACTAATTTATGAATATTACATAAGGAAGATAAATTTCCAACATACATATATACGTCGCAGGATTAACCAGCGATAGTGTCATCTACAGATGTTTATTCATATGGATAATGATGCTTTCTCTGTTACACGTTTAAAGTGATGCAGGTGTATACATATTGGATGTTTCTTAGACACGAAACCAAATTGGTGACTGAAATTAAAAGTTAACTTATTCCTGTTATCTGATACAATTAAGTGTTTTAGTTTTTTCGCATTAGATTTCAAAGCTATATAAGAACAAGATACACCAGGAAACATATCGATTCAAAAAAAGCTTAAGCTACTGCGCATGTACAACATTCCTTAAGATATATGATATCATGGTCAGGAAATGATATTTTATTTCTCTATCGCGTAATACAGTGAATAAATTAAACTTGGTATAAAATAAAGGACAGTAGCATCAGTTTTTCCTGAAGTGATTGCCTCCTTTCTATTACAAATGTTTGACATGAACATCCATTCCATAGAGAAAGTGTTGAACTTTATCTGTACTGTCGGTCTTATCAATTATCCTTCATTGATGGAAGCAACTATGCTGTATATATATATAAGAGTTAGTACGTACAGTGTAAGAGTTATTTCGTACAGTGTAATAGTTAGTATGAACAGTGTTAGAGTTAGTATATACAGTGTAAGAATAAGTATGTATAGTGTAAGAGTTATTATGTACCGTGTTAGAGTAAGTATGTATAGTGTAAGAGTTATTATGTACCGTGTAAGAGTTAGTATGTACAGTGTAAGAGTTACTGTGTACAGTGTAAGAGTTAGTATGTACAGTGTAAGAGTTATTAGGTACCGTGTAAGAGTTAGTATGTACAGTGTAAGAGTTATTATGTACCGTGTAAGAGTTATTATGTACCGTGTAAGAGTAAGTATTTACAGGGTAAGAGTTAGTATGTACAGTGTAAGAGTTAGTATGTACAGTGTAAGAGTTATTATGTACAGTGTAAGAGTTAGTATGTACAGTGTAAGAGTTAGTATGTACAGTGTAAGAGTTAGTATGTACAGTGTAAGAGTTAGTATGTACAGTGTAAGAGTTAGTATGTACAGTGTAAGAGTTAGTATGTACAGTGTAAGAGTTAGTATGTACAGTGTAAGAGTTAGTATGTACAGTGTAAGAGTTAGTATGTACAGTGTAAGAGTTAGTATGTACAGTGTAAGAGTTATTATGTACCGTGTAAGAGTTAGTATGTACAGTGTAAGAGTTAGTATGTACAGTGTAAGAGTTAGTATGTACAGTGTAAGAGTTAGTATGTACAGTGTAAGAGTTAGTATGTACAGTGTAAGAGTTAGTATGTACAGTGTAAGAGTTAGTATGTACAGTGTAAGAGTTAGTATGTACAGTGTAAGAGTTAGTATGTACAGTGTAAGAGTTAGTATGTACAGTGTAAGAGTTAGTATGTACAGTGTAAGAGTTATTAGGTACCGTGTAAGAGTTAGTATGTACAGTGTAAGAGTTATTATGTACAGTGTAAGAGTTAGTATGTACAGTGTAAGAGTTAGTATGTACAGTGTAAGAGTTAGTATGTACAGTGTAAGAGTTAGTATGTACAGTGTAAGAGTTAGTATGTACAGTGTAAGAGTTAGTATGTACAGTGTAAGAGTTAGTATGTACAGTGTAAGAGTTAGTATGTACAGTGTAAGAGTTAGTATGTACAGTGTAAGAGTTAGTATGTACAGTGTAAGAGTTAGTATGTACAGTGTAAGAGTTAGTATGTACAGTGTAAGAGTTAGTATGTACAGTGTAAGAGTTAGTATGTACAGTGTAAGAGTTAGTATGTACAGTGTAAGAGTTAGTATGTACAGTGTAAGAGTTAGTATGTACAGTGTAAGAGTTAGTATGTACAGTGTAAGAGTTAGTATGTACAGTGTAAGAGTAAGTATGTACAGTGTAAGAGTTAGTATGTACAGTGTAAGAGTTAGTATGTACAGTGTAAGAGTTATTATGTACCGTGTAAGAGTTAGTATGTACAGTGTAAGAGTTAGTATGTACAGTGTAAGAGTTAGTATGTACAGTGTAAGAGTTAGTATGTACAGTGTAAGAGTTAGTATGTACAGTGTAAGAGTTAGTATGTACAGTGTAAGAGTTAGTATGTACAGTGTAAGAGTTAGTATGTACAGTGTAAGAGTTAGTATGTACAGTGTAAGAGTTAGTATGTACAGTGTAAGAGTTAGTATGTATAGTGTAAGAGTTAGTATGTACAGTGTAAGAGTTAGTATGTACAGTGTAAGAGTTAGTATGTACAGTGTAAGAGTTAGTATGTACAGTGTAAGAGTTAGTATGTACAGTGTAAGAGTTAGTATGTACAGTGTAAGAGTTAGTATGTACAGTGTAAGAGTTAGTATGTACAGTGTAAGAGTTAGTATGTACAGTGTAAGAGTTAGTATGTACAGTGTAAGAGTTAGTAGGTACAGTGTAAGAGTTAGTAGGTACAGTGTAAGAGTTAGTATATACAGTGTAAGAGTTATTATGTACAGTGTAAGAGTTAGTATGTACAGTGTAAGAGTTAGTATGTACAGTGTAAGAGTTAGTATGTACAGTGTAAGAGTTAGTATGTACAGTGTAAGAGTTAGTATGTACAGTGTAAGAGTTAGTATGTACAGTGTAAGAGTTAGTATGTACAGTGTAAGAGTTAGTATGTACAGTGTAAGAGTTAGTATGTACAGTGTAAGAGTTAGTATGTACAGTGTAAGAGTTAGTATGTACAGTGTAAGAGTTAGTATGTACAGTGTAAGAGTTAGTATGTACAGTGTAAGAGTTAGTATGTACAGAGTAAGAGTTAGTATGTACAGTGTAAGAGTTAGTATGTACAGTGTAAGAGTTAGTATGTACAGTGTAAGAGTTAGTATGTACAGTGTAAGAGCTAGTATGTACAGTGTAAGAGTTAGTATGTACAGAGTAAGAGTAAGTATATACAGTGTAAGAGTTATTATGTACAGTGTAAGAGTTAGTATGTACAGTGAAAGAGTTAGTATGTAAAGTGTAAGAGCTAGTATGTACAGTGTAAGAGTTAGTACGTACAGTGTAAGAGTTAGTATGTACAGTGTAATAGTTAGTGTGTACAGTGAAAGAGTAAGTACGTACAGTGTAAGAGTAAGTATTTACAGTATAAGAGTTAGTATGTACAGAGTAAGAGTTAGTATGTACAGTGTAAGAGTTATTATGTACCGTGTAAGAGTTATTATGTACCGTGTAAGAGTTTTTATATACAGTTTAAGAGTTAGTATGTACAGTGTAAGAGTTAGGATATACAGTGTAAGAGTTAGTATGTACAGAGTAAGAGTAAGTATGTACAGTATAAGAGTTAGTATGTACAGAGTAAGAGTAAGTATGTACAGTGTAAGAGTTAGTATGTACAGTGTAAGAGTTAGTATGTACAGTGTAAGAGTTAGTATATACAGCGTAAAAGTAAGAATGTACAGTGTAACATTTGTTATGTACAGTGTAAGAGTAAGTATGTACCGTGTAAGAGTTAGTATGTACAGTGTAAGAGTTAGTATATACAGTGTAAGAGTAAGAATGTACATTGTAAAAGTTATTATATACAGTGTAAGAGTTATTATGTACCGTGTAAGAGTTATTATGTAAAGTGTAAGAGTTAGTATGTACAGTGTAAGAGTTAGCATATACAGTGTGAGAGTAAGAATGTACAGTGTAACCTTTGTTATTTACATTGTTAGAGTTAGTATATACAGTGTAAGAGTTATTATGTACAGGGTAAGAGTTTTTATGTACAGTGTAAGAGTTATTATGTATAGTGTAAGAGTTAGTATGTACAGTGTAAGAGTAAGAATGTACAGTGTAACATTTGTTATTTACAGTGTAAGAGTAAGTATTTAGAGGGTAAGAGTTAGTATGTACAGTGTAAGAGTAAGTATTTAGAGCGTAAGAGTTATTATGTACAGTGTAAGAGTTAGTATATAGAGTGTAAGAGTTATTATATACAGTGTAAGAGTAAGAATGTACAGTGTAAGAGTAAGAATGTACAGTGTAACATTTGTTATTTACAGTGTAAGAGTAAGTATAAACAGTGTAAGAGTAAGTATGTACAGTGTAAAAGTTAGTATGTACAATGTAAGAGTAAGTACGTACAGTGTAAGAGTGAGTATTTAGAGGGTAAGAGTTATTATGTACCGTGTAAGAGTTATTATATACAGTGTATGAGTTAGTATGTACAGTGTAAGAGTTAGTAGGTACAGTGTAGGAGTTAGTATCAGTGTAATAGTTAGTGTGTACAGTGAAAGACTAAGTACGTACAGTGTAAGAGGAAGTATTTACAGGGTAAGAGTTTTTATATACAGTTTAAGGGTTAGTATGTACAGTGTAAGAGTTAGGTTGCACAGTGTAAGAGTTAGTATGTACAGTGTAATAGTATGTACAATGTAAGAGTAAGTACGTACAGTGTAAGAGTGAGGATTTAGAGGGTAAGAGTTATTATGTACCGTGTAAGAGTTAGTGTGTACAGTGTAAGAGTTAGTATGTACAGTGAAAGAGTTAGTATGTACAGTGTTAGAGTTAGTATGTACCGTGTAAGAGTAAGTATGTACAGTGAAAGAGTTAGTATGTACAGTGTTAGAGTTAGTATGTACCGTGTAAGAGTAAGTATGTACAGTGAAAGAGTTAGTATGTACAGTGTTAGAGTTAGTATGTACCGTGTAAGAGTAAGTATGTACAGTGAAAGAGTTAGTATGTAAAGTGTAAGATCTAGTATGTACAGTGTAAGAGTTAGTACGTACAGTGGAAGAGTTAGTATGTACAGTGTAATAGTTAGTGTGTACAGTGAAAGACCAAGTACGTACAGTGTAAGAGTAAGTATTTACAGGGTATGAGTTTTTATATACAGTTTAAGAGTTAGTATGAACAGTGTAAGAGTTAGGATATACAGTGTAAGAGTTAGTATGTACAGAGTAAGAGATAGTAAGTACAGTGTAAGAGTTAGTATATACAGTGTAAGAGTTAGCATGTACAGTGTAAGAGTTAGTATGTACAGTGTAATAGTATGTACAATGTAAGAGTAAGTACGTACAGTGTAAGAGTGAGGATTTAGAGGGTAAGAGTTATTATGTACCGTGTAAGAGTTCTTATATACAGTGTATGAGTTAGTATGTACAGTGTAAGAGTTAGTGTGTACAGTGTAAGAGTTAGTATGTTCAGTGAAAGAGTTAGTATGTAAAGTGTAAGAGCAAGTATGTACAGTGTAAGAGTTAGTACGTACAGTGTACGAGTTAGTATGTACAGTGTAATAGTTAGTGTGTACAGTGAAAGACTAAGTACGTACAGTGTAAGAGTGAGTATTTACAGGGTAAGAGTTTTTATATACAGTTTAAGGGTTAGTATGTACAGTGTAAGAGTTAGGATATACAGTGTAAGAGTTAGTATGTACAGTGTAATAGTATGTACAATGTAAGAGTAAGTACGTACAGTGTAAGAGTGAGGATTTAGAGGGTAAGAGTTATTATGTACCGTGTAAGAGCTATTATATACAGTGTATGAGTTAGTATGTACAGTGTAAGAGTTAGTAGGTACAGTGTAGGAGTTAGTATATACAGTGTAAGAGTTAGTATATACAGTGTAACATTTGTTATTTACAGTGTAAGAGTAAGTATAAACAGTGTAAGAGTAAGTATGTACAGTGTAAGAGTTATTATGTACCGTGTAAGAGTTAGTATGTTATTATGTACAGTGTAAGAGTTAGTATGTACAGTGTAATAGTTAGTGTGTACAGTGAAAGACTAAGTACGTACAGTGTAAGAGTAAGTATTTACAGGGTAAGAGTTTTTATATACAGTTTAAGAGTTAGTATGTACAGTGTAAGAGTTAGGATATACAGTGTAAGAGTTAGTATGTACAGTATAAGAGTTAGTATGTACAGAGTAAGAGTAAGAATGTACAGTGTAACCTTTGTTATTTACATTGTTATAGTTAGTATATACAGTGTAAAAGTTATTATATACAGGGTAAGAGTTATTATGTACAGTGTTAGAGTTAGTATGTACAGTGTAAGAGCTAGTATGTACAGTGTAAGAGTTAGCATATAGTCTATGTACAGTGTAACATTTGTTATTTACAGTGTAAGAGTTAGTATGTACAGTATAAGAGTTAGTATGTACAGAGTAAGAGTAAGAATGTACAGTGTAACCTTTGTTATTTACATTGTTAGAGTTAGTATATACAGTGTAAAAGTTATGATGTATAGTGTAAAAGTTATTATATACAGGGTAAGAGTTATTATGTACAGTGTAAGCAGTGTAAAAGTTATGATGTATAGTGTAAAAGTTATTATATACAGTGTAAGAGTTATTATGTAAAGTGTAAGAGTTAGTATGTACAGAGTAAGACTAAGTATGTACAGTGTAAGAGTAAGAATTACACTGTAACATTTGTTATAGTTAGTATGTACAGTGTAATAGATAGTGTGTACAGTGAAAGACTAAGTACGTACAGTGTAAGAGTAAGTACTTACAGGGTAAGAGTTTTTATATACAGTTTAAGGGTTAGTATGTACAGTGTAAGAGTAAGAATTACACTGTAACATTTGTTATAGTTAGTATGTACAGTGTAATAGATAGTGTGTACAGTGAAAGACTAAGTACGTACAGTGTAAGAGGAAGTATTTACAGGGTAAGAGTTTTTATTTACAGTTTAAGAGTTAGTATGTACAGTGTAATAGATAGTGTGTACAGTGAAAGACTAAGTACGGGCAGTGTAAGAGTAAGTATTTACAGGGTAAGGGTTTTTATATACAGTTTAAGAGTTAGTATGTACAGTGTAATAGATAGTGTGTACAGTGAAAGACTAAGTACGGGCAGTGTAAGAGTAAGTATTTACAGGGTAAGGGTTTTTATATACAGTTTAAGAGTTAGTATGAACAGTGTAAGAGTAGGAATGTACAGTGTAACATTTGTTATTTACAGTGTAAGAGTAAGTATTTAGTGGGTAAGAGTTAGTATGTACAGAGTAAGAGTTAGTAAGTACAGTGTAAGAGTTAGTATGTACAGAGTAAGACTAAGTATGTACAGTGTAAGAGTTAGTATATACAGTGTAAAAGTTATTATATACAGTGTAAGAGTAAGTATGTACAGTGTAAGAGTAAGAATGTACTGTGTAACATTTGTTATTTACAGTGTAAGAGTAAGTATTTAGAGGGTAAGAGTTAGTATGTACAGTGTAAGAGTAAGAATGTACAGTGTAACATTTGTTATTTACAGTGTAAGAGTAAGTATTTAGCGGGTAAGAGTTAGTATGTACAGTGTAAGAGTAGGAATGTACAGTGTAACATTTGTTATTTACAGTGTAAGAGTAAGTATAAACAGTGTAAGAGTTAGTATGTACAATGTAAGAGTAAGTACGTACAGTGTAAGAGTGAGAATTTAGAGGGTAAGAGTTATTATGTACAGTGTAAGAGTAAGTATTTACAGTGTAAGAGTTATTATGTACAGTGTAAGAGTTAGTATGTATAGTGTAAGAGTTATTATGTACAGTGTAAGAGTTATTATATACAGTGTAATAGTTAGTATGTACAGTGTAAGAGTTAGGATATACAGTGTATGAGTTAGTATGTACAGTGTAAGAGTTAGTATGTACAGTGTAAGAGTAAGAATTACACTGTAACATTTGTTATGTACAGTGTAAGAGTTATTATGTACCGTGTAAGAGTTAGTATGTACAGTGTAAGAGGTAGTATGTACAGTGTAAGAGTTATTATGTATAGTTTAAGAGTTATTATATACAGTGTAAGAGTTATTATATACAGTGTAAGAGCTAGTATATAGAGTGTAAGAGTTATTATGTACCGTGTAAGAGTTAGTATGTACAGTGTAAGAGTTAGTATGTACAGTGTAAGAGTTAGTAGGTACAGTGTAGGAGTTAGTATATACAGTGTAAGAGTTAGTAGGTACAGTGTAAGAGTTAGTATATACAGTGTAAGAGTTAGCATGTACAGTGTAAGAGTTAGTAGGTACAGTGTAAGAGTTAGTATGTACAGTGTAAGAGTTAGTAGGTACAGCGTAAGAGTTAGTATATACAGTGTAAGAGTTAGTAAGTACAGTGTAAGAGTTAGTATATACAGTGTAAGAGTTAGTAGGTACAGTGTAAGAGTTAGTATATACAGTGTAAGAGTTATTATGTACAGTGTAAGAGTTAGTATATAGTCTTTATCAGCCCCTAAAGTCAAGCGAGTACGACAGGGGATCTGTTAAGATATCTTCTTATCCTGTTTTTTTTTTTTTTAATAATGTTCAACTGCTATTCCGAATATCAGTATATCTAAATACAGGTGGTTGCATCACTCCATAAAAGAAAACGAAAAGAAGAAGGAAATATACTGTGACAAGATATGGTACAGATGACCTGGCATTCGAAGCGAGAACAAGTATATGCTGGACTCTTAACTTTTCAACAAATTTGTCTTTCAGCTTTGATTTACTGTACAACATAAATGAATATCAAAATTAAATATTAGGTAGGGTACGTTTCCCTATTATCAACTTATTGTTACTTTAGAAACCCGAATATCCTAAATGATAACCTTTACTTACGCAATGTAAAATCAACTTGTTCCAAACCTAGGTATCTTAACACGTCTTAAGACGAAATATCGAAACAAGACATTTCGAAAGCATGTTGTGAATTTACAAATACTTTTGTATTTCCTGTTACCATATCAACATCTGAAACCCTAATACATACCATTATAGTTGCTAATTTTCAAGATTTTAATATCAGATTTCATGTTTTCTTTCAATTTTCTTCAGGTTTACTAAGCTTAAGACAATCGAACCCTTCGTGAATTGTGAAGACGCACTTATTCCACATCATATGAAACTAGTAAAGTAAGTGCAGATACATTGTTTGTTGATTAAAATGGTTTCTATTGCGCACAGTTTTAAATTAAGCTTATCTTTGGCGGTGAAAGTCTTAAACCATTGCCACGCATTTCGTATCAATGTCAAGCGTATGTGTAATGTTTACAAATACTATCTGGGTATGGTTTCTTTTATATCCTGACTACAATACACAATTACAATCTAACCAACCTTCTCGCAGCTACACCACGTGGGTTGACATTCCGGGTGGCTTCCAATCGAAGTATGATCACAGTTGTCCGAGCTGGTGGTCAAACTGACCAGTATAGTCACTACAACCGCAGGATGTATAACTCGTCTTGTCAACATGGTGGCTGTTTGTGTTCGTCTGCTTATAGCAAGGTGACCTTCTGTCTCCAATGCACTGAAGCATAAAGCAATCATCCCAGCCGACGGCGGGTAGATATACTGTGACACGATCAGTGACATCTTATGGTCACCCAACCTCCCTTCCCTTTATGAAATATGACCGAGTAAATAGCTTCGTATTCATGAGTGGGTAGAAATCCTAAATCATTTACACATATATAAAAAAATAAAGGAAATGTTGCATGGTAAAACCCAATATTATTCTATAAAAACAAAATTCAGTCCACGTAAAATAAAAATAAAAATCGTCTAACAAAGTGCAGTAACAACGTAACGGATGTACTATATAAAACTGTTTTCATGAAAGAAGTGTTTCGATAAACGTTACACTGGTAACTGCCTCGATAAGGGTGTAATGAGGTGAAGAAATTGTGGATGTATGATTGCGACTGCATCAGACGGTACATTTTTATATAGTTATGACAACACTCTATATATTATAATATATCCCTGACTTAACGGAATCACTTATATTCATTTCCCGACAACTTCTTCCATCTTCAAAGTTTAAAGAAAAAATGGCCTATACTTATGTAAATCCTTTAATGGTTTTAAACATTTAGTTTAAAGTGGAATTCAACGCCTTCTGATGCATTGTATGTGGTCAGAAGATATTCTCCAGTTGCTTCATGGTTATTTATGAAAAGAAATTAAGGAGTTGATACTTCCTGTCCCCTGACCGAGAAAAGCCAAAATCCTCATACTTGTTACTCACTGCTGTTTGCTTGAGGTTCAAATTTTAAATGGTCGCCGGTGAGGACTTCGAAGCTCGTTGTCATAATATTGTGACCGTGTACCGGAGTGTCATGTTATCCTGTCAATGTTATGACATTGACCGAGTGCCGAAGTGTCATGCTATCCTGTCAATGTAATGACATTGTCCGGGTGACGGAGAGTCATGATATCCTGTCAATGTTATGACATTGACCGAGTGCCGAAGTGTCATGCTATCCTGTCAATGTAATGACATTGTCCGGGTGACGGAGTGTCATGATATCCTGTCAATGTTATGACATTGTCCGGGTGCCGAAGTGTCATGCTATCCTGTCAATGTTATGACATTGTCCGGGTGCCGAAGTGTCATGATATCCTGTCAATGTTATGACATTGTCCGGGTGACGGAGTGTCATGATATCCTGTCAATGTTATGACATTGTCCGGATGCCGAAGTGTCATGCTACCCTGTCAATGTTATCACATTGATTGGTTTCCAGGATGTCATGCTTCCATGTCAATGTTATGACATTGATGGGTTGCCGGAGTGTCATGCTATCCAGTTGTTGTGATGACATTGACTGGTCTCCGGAGTGTCATGTTTTCCTGTCAATATCATGACATTGACCGGGCGCGGAGTGTCATGCGTTCATATCGATGTTATGGCATTGGTTGGGTGCCGCAGTGTCATGTTATCCTGTCGAAGCTATGATATTTTAGTTTAACTTTAAAATGGCATTTGACTATCTGTCATTTAAAGATATCTCCTCCAAATGACCTAAGCATGTGGCGAAGGATGCAAAGCCCATAACAAACAGATTTGTTTCTTTTGTGTTTTTGCTGTTTACTTTCAGTGGATATATTGCAGAGTGTTTATATTGAGCTGGTGTCAACTCGACCCTTCAGACATCAGTCATTGAGAAGAGCAAATGTTAATATCGGTTGATTTTGCAGAATTATAGCATAGTGAATGACGGAGGCATCAGAGTTATTCTCACGATTCAGTATTGCCTGATAAAGGGTTAGCAATCGCTGGGAAAAAAGGAGTGGAAAATCTTTTGTTACTACAAGTACATAGGTCTGTGTAGCATGCAAAGCACAGCATAATGAAGTTAAACGTTATCGTTCGATCTGGGTGAGTACACAAGTTGTAGAAGGGTCAATACAAACCTTGTATACATGTCAACAAGGGCTAAACATTTAAGCTCTTCATTCAAAAGTCAAAAGTAAGGTACTTGTTAAACGGATATACTATCTCAGCGATGATTTGCTTCTCATTGAGGGGAGAAACAAAACTTATTGCGATACAACCTTCTATGTAATCTTGTGGATCCCACACGCCCCTCTATAAAAGTAAGTCTGGTGTGTTTGTTATACCTTTGTGAATAACACTTAAAACTAATACAAATGTCGCTACAAACTTTTAATGAGCACGGCTTGACTGATAGGTCGACTGAAAGGGAAAAACAATGATTTGTATGCTACATATGATCCAGACGCAAGGATGTTCATAATTTGAAAATTTAAGTCAAAGCTGACTTTACCAACATCAAGGGAGATGGAACAAACTTTGGTCGGATATGACAACTTTGGTGAAAAGCAGGATACAAAATTTTGTTTTTAGACAATTACACAAAAAATGGCTAATACAAGAAGTCCTAAATTGAGATGCTTATAAAAGCAGGTTTCACTGTACTAACTTACCGTGGAAATGTTATCCCTCACTGTACGCTGATAGCTCTGACATACCTTACGGGTCATCAGGCTGCTCTAGTAGATACACGTAAACATACCGTAAACAACACTCAGTTCTGTCTGTAGTGTCAGTATTGTGTAATAATCTCAGATTGAGGTGTTAGTTAACTAACAATTTCGTCAGCAGTTCATAACATGTAATGACACTCGATACATGACAGGCTATATAATCTAGATCTTCAGTGTTGAATAGAACATTACTGAGTCTATGGACAATGTATACAGGGTATAAACGAAACTTCTGACTGGAACTCAGCGTAGTATAATGACAATGTAAAGAGGATGATAAATGATAACCGTTTGACCGAGTTTCAACCAATCAACTTACATTTAAGTGGGGCTCAAAAACAGTCACCGACCTTCACATTACGCGTACTGTTGTATTTTTCGGTTTAGTTTTTGTCGTGTCTATATTTCAATTCAATTTTATTTTCTGACTTTCTGTTATTTTTCAGAACAGTCACTGCATTTAAATGGTTATGACCTGTAACCTTTACCACATATGATAGAAATAGTGTACGTGTCCGCGTTTTGTCCGTCTACAGATGTCATATATAGATCGAAGAGTCGGTGGACATGTCCTGGAAGTCCCTTGAAGTAATAGATTATGTTCATGTATTTGGACGCTGAACATGATGTAGACGTTAATGATATTGTAACCTATATAGGAAATATTACTATATTGATACAGCCAGTTTTCAGGCCAAACAATACCAGACCATGTTTTCAGGTCATTAACGACGTTTTGTCCGCCATTAATTGTTGTTAGGTCCATGTTTTCGAAAAGAAAAGTTTAGATTAAAACGGAGTTATGATGAGAAGTATTTTCCAACAAATATAATTTATTGTGATAATTGATACAGTTCACTCTGTTCGTTTGATTTTGTTTAACATGCTATCAACAGGTAAGTTTATTCAAATACGTGTCTCCATATGTGTAATGTGTGTGTCCATGTGTGTATTTGTGCTGGAAGCAGGGTATGTTGGTGTATTTGCCTCCTTGCGATAGCGCAGAGCTGATGCCGACTTTAGAGTGCTACCTCACTGAAATCCAATGCCAAAAGCACCCAACACAGTATTCCCTCCGGTCAATGTGATAACTCGACAACCAGATGTTGTAATTACCTTATATGATGAATGTTTAGCAGGAAATAACAACTATCATTTTTAAGGACATAGGATGACCCGGCCTGGGCGGAAACTGGGCGGAAACTCTCGCAAATCTATCTATGTGTACACTTCACTCGTGCAGTTTGATACGTCCAACGATAATATATTGCCCATGTCTGATGCCTTTCAATATTACATAAACATAGACTCCAATTCTGTGCTCAAGCCAAATTTCTTGTTCCGGTGTAAATCAAATAACAAATAACTTTATTTATGAAATGGAAGGATATTTTTGGAAATACTTAAAGCCAAAAACCATTTTCAAAGATAACACATGCCTTTTTGAATGTGTCTTATCATTTAAACGAGTAACAAAAAAAAGTTGGTTAGAGCACAGAATCCATACTTGGACGGTTTAAACAATACGGGCCCTAAGTACGCTAGCTCTTGAACATCAGGACAAATATAAGTATCCGAGTATGCTCTACAAGGTAGGAGTGCTTTCTTGCATTGCATAATATATTATCTTGATTTCCTACCAATTCACGATGGAATAATACACAAGTCTTAGACCATGGTTAACAAAAAAGTCAAAAAAATATATACATGTTTGTTATAGCTTAGTTTGGTGAAGACGTTGGACTGTGCTTAACGAGATTAAAATAGATAGCGCTGGCGACCCCGTAGGTATTAAAGATGTTCAACTGCTCGTCCGTCCATATAAGTAACATTACCACTACAATCACATATAATACAAATGTACATGTCGTGCAACACTGCATGGTTGGTATTACATAATATGTATTCGCGGGGGGTTTAGTTTCGCTTTTATCGCGGTCGCAAAAGTTAGCGAAAAAGAATATCCAGCGAATATTAATACTATGAATCATACTTTCATGTGAACATATGTATTTTCAATATTCAGACACAAGAAGTACAGTATTTTACTCATTTTCATAAAAAAAAAATTGTGAAATAAATCACACGAAAGTACTTTCGTGAGCTGGATAATTCTACGTGGCCATGTTGCATAATAATTAATCCTCGCAGACGGGAAATCGTTAAAATCAACAACTATACAATATTTTAGTTAAAATTGTTTTGCTTAACATAATGCAAAACAAAATAAAGCAGTTCAATATTTAAATATGCCATTCCATGGCTTAACGTGTTAATATGTTGGCAGATCAACCTAGATGAAACATTGATCCTGTCCTAGCCAAAGAAAAAAACACAATAATATTTTGTTTTTATCCTCCACCTCCTCCCTCTTTTTGATGAACTGTCAAACACTGTAACTTCATTTGGACGCATTGGTACCTGCTTGGTCAGACATGGCTATAGCTGTGTTAATTTATTTCTGAAATCCCTACGGTTTTTATAAGAAATAATAATGATAAAATTAATAAAATACAATCAAGTATTCTGAGTGTAAAACATCAGCGGGGCTTGACCGAGATTCGAACCTTGTATTTCAAATAGTTTTACTGTACTCTAACTGACCGAGCTCCCTAGTTAACAGAAGTGCCATGATCCAAATCGGCTACAGCTCTATCCAACCGGAAGTTAAAGGGAGATTACTGTATATACGAAACACCACAGCGCAGTGGTACAGGGATCCTCGACTTATTCATGTTATCCGTATGGCTCCGTTTATTCTCAGCATTTCCTGGCTTAATATATCAATGTCTGAACTGGTTATCTCTGGGTGACCGTGATCGAGTCTCCGCCCAA
The DNA here is from genome assembly GCF_002113885.1 of Mizuhopecten yessoensis. Taxonomy (NCBI): domain Eukaryota; kingdom Metazoa; phylum Mollusca; class Bivalvia; order Pectinida; family Pectinidae; genus Mizuhopecten; species Mizuhopecten yessoensis. Next base: position 523,718 of record NW_018408623.1, on the reverse strand, counting down.
AATGATGACCTTCGACCAGGTCATCTCTTATTGGCAAACTGCTAAAGTGCCATTCGTCAGATGTTTGATTGTCATTGTAGCCAGGTGATGACGGTACATTAAAGGACTGCGTGTGATTGTCCATTTCATAGCACATTTCATGATGGACAGGGCAACAGTTATTTTGTATCAGAGGTCGTCGAAGGTCGTCCTGACTGTATGGACGCATAGCCCACGGGTCGTTTGCAGGCGTTGGGACAGGTAGTGTTAAAGCTATAGCCATGGTACGTCGAAGATGTTGAATCTCTGCAGAATTTCCGTTAACGTTTTTGAGCTGAGGCCGGAACTGTTTTAGAATGTTCAGGCAATGCCTTTTTTGTTTGTCATGGATGTATTTTAACATATCTGTACATCCATTGTTCTGGTTCCACATAAACACTTTGTATATATCAGGTACCGTGGACAAGTCTGTTTGCGAGAACCAAATAAATGTGATATTTTTGAAACGTTTAAGCGTCCGTTTTGAACACAAATTATTGACGAAAGCAGAAGAAACGTGATGACATTTGATAGCAATGATGACGTTGTCGTGGTTTTGGAATCCAGCTTTGGTGGATAAATCTTTTACACTGTCGCGGTTAACAGTAGATACGACCGCAGTATCAAAAAACGGATGTATGCACTGCTGCAATGCCAATGATACATCTGTATGAATCTTCTCTTCGCACGAGTTCAAAATGTACACCTTAGGCTTGTGGTCTACCAAAGTAAAACAGAAAAGGAGATTAACATAATAGTTAAGAGTACGCCGATAATCATTTAATAATATAATAATAATATAAACATTTATATAGTGCTCTACATAATGTGTAAAATCACTCTAAAGCGCTTTACAACATATGGATACATGTAATAGTATTAGTTACATTTGATAAACAAAAAGGCTTATAATCACCATTATACATTAAGCAAGATAATCATCTCAATGTGCACATACATGAATAAATAAAGGGTGGAATGTACATGACGTCTTGGCAAAGAGCCTTAAATGCAGATTCAGTTATAATGAAAGATAGATAAAGTAAGTCTTTATTACATTTTACCGGTGAAATATTAGAAATTATAAGTGTTAGAAAAAAATGTATCTTAACAACAGTGAAATTAAACGAAATGTTATATTTTCAGATGTGAATCAAAATGGCATTTTCTATTTATTTAATGCAAAACCGCAGATTTTCGGCAAAGCTTCAATTGAAGCAACGACCTGATAAGCTATTGTTTTAATACATCTTTGATACAGATACTAAGTTACATGTATAAGCACACCTACGTATCAATAGCAATTGTAAGCCATTCCTACATTGTATCAGCAGGAAACGATAGAATTGTGTTGAATAACATAAAATGGCGGATAGCCCTGTTGTGAGACATGACGTCATTAGAACATGGCGTAGAATATTCCCGCAATTTTCATATAGCAACATTTTCGTTGGTTTATTTTTAAAATTTTATAAATAGAAAATAAATGGTTTCCCCTATGCTTACCAGATATACTACACTCGTACGGCAGAATATACCGACATTTTTCACTCGTGCGTCACTCTCGTAAAAAATACCGGTATTCTGCAATACCTATATTTGATGTTGAATGGGCAAATATTAAATATCCTCCATATAACAGCTTCATTTTGTTTATTAATTTACCAAAAAGCATGAAATATTAGTTTAAAAAGGTGTCCAGTTTAACAAATATTGTACATCATATGCTTATCGGTACGAGTTAGAGAGTGTTTCTTAAACTTTTTTTTTATCTAACACAATTCATGTCGTAAAGTAGAGACAAAAATACCAACAGTTACATATAACTTTCGTTTTTAACCATCGCTAACCTTTATCATATTCACCGGTGTGCTTTTAAAGCATCGAGACTTACACCAAAGTATACGATTTGATAATAAGTATAGCGCTATACAAGGGTTGATGATATTCAAAATTTAAAAAAACAATTCAATTCACCAAAATTTACCTTTTGACAGAATACTTTCTGCAGGTCTATTTCAATTTACCGACAGTTTGGTACAATATTTAAAAGTTTTTCGTATCCAGTATATTATATTTCTGAATTATTTCAATTAACGAAATATAAAAAAAACTATTGCAGAAATGAACATAGGAGACTTAACTTTATTACCCTTTTCCATAACAAAAATAATAAAGAGGAAAAAAGACGCATAACAATGAATAAAAAAAAAAAAAAAAAACAAATACAAAAGATAATAAACACCAAAATATCCATAATGGGAACTCAAAGTCGATAAACCAAGGGCAAAATGTTAACAAAGGAAAGAGATTCACCCTTGAAATGAGAATAAGAATATATGTTACTAAACGGTAAGTGTCTTCTGCTTCATCGACGACACCCGCCATGTAAGTCTAGGTCAAGTCCAAGTAATGTCACGTCATCGAGAACTCTAATGGTGACAACAAAACCACAAGGTTCACCATCGACCATAATCAAAACCTCGACTTTCATAGCACACGCAGAAATAGTATCTTGATAGATAGAGCTATCATATTCCAAATATAAGAAAATGGATTATGGTATTTTATTGTGTACTCACCGATAGAACCAATGAAGCATGCCAATAGGACAAGAAGCAGCACAACTCCACCGACGACACCTATTATAGCGTATATGTATACCCCAGCTTTTTGCGACGTTTCTGTCGTTGGCAAGGCCGCCTCTGCAATAACAACGTAGATTAACATGACTTTTTCGCTGGGTCCTTCATTGTTTATAACCAACATACCTGCCTTGGTCACATCATGGGGTCATGACGGGTCCCGAATGTGGTTTACAAAATGTTTTAAACAAGACTCTGGTCATTCCTATCGTTTCGATTCGGCCTCATTAACAGAAAATAATTTCTTTGTCTGAAGTTAAAACACTTCTGATTAAAAAAAACTGTGGCTAAGCAGTATACAAAGTATAATTACTTGACGCACACACACTGGTACAGAGAACAGGCCCTAGTAAAGAAAACTTTTTGACAATGAAATGATAAGACGATATATGTTGCTATTGAGAAAAGGAAAGTTAATGGTAGAAAAAGTTGTCGCATTGTTAGGAAATCGAACTTACTTATTTGATATTCCACTTCCACAATCCCTGATTGTGATACAGGACACGGGTTTATTCCGAGGCAGTTTTGGACATTGACCTATATTAAATATTATTCATTTTTAATGATTTTTTTTATTATTTTTATTTCATTAACTTATTTGAATTCATTTAGAACTTTTGAAAAAACAACGCAGCTAAATGAAAGTGATCGTTAAGAAAAAAAATCATTATTTAAAACTATCCAAATGTGTTGCTTAGTAATATCAATAAAAAAAATAATCTTACCTCCACAATATAACTCCCTTTGGTGATGTTGGGGAACTCATGTTCGTACCTACTCGTCGTATGTCCAATCTGTAGATTAATTTTGAATGATAGTTTAAAAAATAGGTATTTATTTGACGAAAAGGTCATTCTAGGAAATAAAGATGTATTTGAATAGAAATCAATTCAACAATTCAACCCTTAAGTCACATTTGAACCTTACGAAATCAATGACTGGGCGAGTCCAGTTCAGATATGGAGGGGTGCATGAGTTAATGAATCATCGTTTATTTCCAGTTTTATTATTTAATTTTACCACTTTTGAATAATTAGTTATTATAAAAAAAATGCATTAAGGTTGTAAAAAGTATGACTAAGAGGAAACGTTAGATGTATATACACACTGTTGTTTCGAGATTATACAGTTACTTTTATGTTACAAAACCCTTGCTTTTCTACAGAATACCAGAAAAGCACAACATCCAAGTATTCATATGAGTGAGGTACCTTAACGGTTTGCAGTTTGCCTGCGTTTATTTCCATGAGCCTAACAAAGTAGTAGGTGCCAGGGGACACATAAACAGCTGATATTGGCTCGAACACGACATGCATAGTCCGCAACTGGTATATATAAGCCATAGCAATCGTCACTTTACCGGAATTGCTAAAATCTCTCGCTAGAAAGAAAAAAAATCACACATATGCAATGAATTTTAGTTTTAAAAATAATCTACGTCCTGATTAACGACCTTTTCCTATCCTTATTCATATCTTAGTCTATTAAGTCATGGCCATGAACCAATGATAACATTTCACTTAACGAGTCACCAATACCAGTATTTTGAGGTTATCTTCAAAAAAGTGTTTTAATTAAAAAACAGATACATATATATCAGAAGAGATCGTTCGAAAAAAAACCACGAAATAACTTGTTCAAGAAAAGTTTGTTTCAAGTTGGTTAAAAGGGTTTTTCAGTTGGGAAACGTTTACTTATTATTGTTTATCTGCAAGATTTATGGTGAAAATGAAACAAGTTTCTCAATTAAGAAACGTACAGTCAAACTACATCAAGCTAACAAGACTTCGAACATTTGTGATGTAAAGGTAAGTGATATAATACAAGAAATTAGCATATTGTAGAAATTAAAATCTTTTACAGCAACGTAATTTTTTTATGGATACGATATATCCATATAAACACTTTTCATTCACGTACTTAATTTTTTTTTACCTTTTTTATCTGTTGAATATTTGATAAAAGTAATTTGGATATTTTAGTGAGCTGCTTAAAATGTACATACTTGTGTAGACGGTAAAATGGTAGGTAATACTTGTTCCAGGGTGGCTTCGATTCAACGTATAGGCCGTTAATGTGATTATGTAAGCCCGCTTTTCACTCTGACAGTCCAGCCCCATTAAACAACCGTACACAATCTCTCTCTGGCAAATAAACATAACAAGGCTACCTTTATTTTTCACGCAAAAATGGTATCGCATATTGTTAACATCTTATATTTATGATATGCAAACTTCCATAGGTTGTTTATTAATGTTTTATATGTATAAAGCGAAGTACGATTTCAACCAGCTGGATATCAAAAGTATATTATTAAAATTCCGAATAGCAACTTTTCATTTACATTGTCATTTTCTGTTTTACTAGTGCGTTATTGGTCAATTTCAAGTTACATAAAGGAAAAGGCAAGACAATTTTACTGGCTTAATTATCCACTTAACTGACGGTAAATTAGAATATCAACGTATTGGTATGTTAATTTGGTATAACCTTTTTCCCGTAAAAGTAAAGAACTTACTGAACATGCCATCATGCCAATTAAACATTTTTGTAAAACCTCAGAAAATATAAATCGATAATCTATATTGGTCGATTAAAACTGGCTTACCGGATACATTTGATCTTGTTCTGGGGTTTTATACAATGGAAAGTCGAACAGTCGGTATCGTGGATTGTCCTTGTAGTATGGATCTATGAGTTCGGGGTACCTCGGGTCGTTCAAGCCCACAAACTTTACCAGTAGTGCTTTCGTATCTGAAAATAATACGGTGGAAATATCTAGGTAAGATAGAGGCTAAGACGCAAAAATTACATTATGTGAAAATATGAATCAATTTTGATGGTAAATAATATAAATTAGCCCTTTAACTTTCTTCTGCAAACTCTTCAGGTGAATGAAACAGCTTAAGTATGACGTCATGAAAACACGTTTATAATGTGTAAACATCGCATGTTAAGCCCTCAAGCACTTAATAAAAACAAGTGAAAACTACGTAAATATTCTGGTAGATAAACCTATTTAAAGTTATTACTTTTTTAACAAAATTCTGTTTCATTGATAAGGAGATATCGCTATGACAATCATAGAGCATGCACATTGATCAATATATAGGGAAACCTCTTGTTACACAAAGTACATTTTAGAAACTGTCGAATTGTGACTTATTCACTTACCGTATGAACTGTTCCTTGGTAATCGAAATGTAAGATTTAAATTTGGATTGTTCTTGACATTGTATTTGTCAGCTATCAGGTAAAATCCGACGGCACTTATGGAAGGCGAGTTCAAATCCTTCATGTGGCTATTGCTCTGCTCGTAACTTTCAAAAACATGGTTGTTTTTCTTAAACTCCTCCCATTCTATATTAATGGAAAAAGACATCGGGGGTTCATATGTTATAACATAACAAATATATATAAATAATGTTGTGATAACGTAGTAGTAAGGCAATGGAAACAGACATCGGGGGTTCATATGTTAAAACATAACAAACATATATAAATAAGGTTGTGATAACGTAGTAGTAAGGCAATGGAAACAGACATCGGGGGTTCATATGTTATAACATAAGAAATATATATGAATAATGTTTTGATAACGAAGTAGTAAGGCAATGGAAACAGACATCGGGGGTTCATATATTATTACATAACAAATATATATAAATATTGTTGTGAAAACGTAGTAGTAAGGCAATGGAAACAGACATATCGGGGGTTCATATATCATTACATTACAAATATATATAAATAATGTTGTGATAACGTAGAAGTAAGGCAATGGAAACAGACATCGGGGGTTCATATATTATTACATAACAAATATATATAAATAAGGTTGTGATAACGTAGTAGTAAGGCAATGGAAACAGACAATTGGGTTTAAAATACAAAATAGGTATAAAAGTCATGTTGTGAAAGCGACACAGTAACATTATATGTAATTATAAGGCAATGCAAACAGACAATAGGACCCATAGTACATAAAAATAAAAATCGTGTGGTTAAAAAACAGAATGGTTATATATGTAGTATACATAACTGTAAGACAAAATGAACCGTTTGCCCTCACTAGTCTTAGGTACAACCACTGTTGAAATATATATAAATTTTCCACTTTTATCAAAGTAACATTGAACTCTTCAGTTGTTACATGACTGATTGTATCATAATCTGTGTTAACAATAACATTTTAAATTAGAATGTGCATCAACAGAAATAATTACATAATATCTAGCGGTAGATTTGAGAAACATGTATCCATGAGCTACAAAACATTTATCGCAAACAAAACGATTTCAACTCCGAGGCAAATATTAAAAAGTCAAAACGCGAAAATGTCCTCAAATATAAATCTGTCACGAGTAAAGTAGACACATTGGCCACCACAGGTAGGATGCTAAATAATAATGCTGATAACATCTTTAAAGGATTTACCTTGGAACATCCCTATTGAGCAGTCAAAGTAGGAATCCAATGGGTTACGTTTCTGGAAAAAAATATTAGACGAATTAAGAATAATAATAAAAACCATTAATATTTTTTTGTCAGTGAGATATTGAATTCTATCAAGATTTAAAAACTGATGTGTTTATCTAACTCAACAATTGATAATGTTTTGTAAGCAGATCGTATCATATATAAACATAAAACGGTGGTATGACGTTGGGGAGCCCATCCAAAATGGCCTGCGTCTTGTTGTCAAGTAGACGTCATTAGAATATGATGCCAAAATGTTCCCTATTGCATAACATAATGTATTAATACAGTAAATCTTCGTTATTCTAGATAGTTTAAAATGTAACAAAATGAAAATTTAATGGTTTTGCCGTTGTATATCATACATATTTCACTCGCACGGCAGAAAATACTGATATTTTCACTCTTGATTTGCACTTGTGAAAGATATCGGTAATGATTTATGTGAAAACATGTAAACGAGAAACCGTAAATGATCGTTTTTTAACTTATGGTTAATGAGAAACTTTCTGCAAATATATAGTTTAATTTTAATTTAATAGACATATTTTGCTCCATGATATTGTTGAAAGGAACTTATATTTGATTTATTTTTGTGATTTAACTATTCTAATCGTTAAGGATCCAAGGCAGTTTCCAGATCTCTTTTTTTGCATACATAAGGATGTTTTTCACAGATTTGCAAACCAAATATAAAGCCACCTTGTGAAATCATATCTGTTCTGTACTAAGTAAAAGAGAATGTGTGGGATAATTGTATTGAAACTGATTATGCATTCTGACGGGAAATACATGATGCCTAATGCAAATTTAAATAATGATGAAGATATTAAAGACTGATATAATATATTCAGCGTCCTCAAATTGCCTAATCGTTAACTTTCGAAAGTAAGGAAGTGGTAGCAGGTTATTGCTTATACGTATTGTTCATAGAAGGAAACATGAATAGAAGGAAGTAAATAGCATCACATTGGCATTATCCTTCAGTGAAATAGAATCTTTGTGTTTGAACAATTTATAATAATATTCTTGTTCAAGACATCTGGTCAATTTTCTGCAAAAACAAAAATAAAAGTGAAATTCTAGTGCAAACAATGATAATAGCGCAACAATAATGAAAAGGAAAAAGCACCTACATTGTTTACGTGTGGCAGACGTTGATGAGGGTACCTATGTGAGATATATCTAATGCTTGCTCACTACACATGGTTTCCAGAATTGAAGATTTATAAAGATTATTGGCAGGTTTTACGCGTTTAACCATCCTGGTGTTATTGGGTAATACTAATTTAACCTGATACATGTGCAATATGAATCTCGATCTTTTTTATTTTGCACACAAATAATCGTGTTCTCATTTTGCAACGCGGCATTACTAGGATTTGACCTAGAGAAACAAGAGTAGTCTGATTCTCCTCGTACCTGTTCAGTGCTCTCTGATGTTTCCTCTGTTTATATTTTCATCCTAGTTTCATCGATTTGAAATCGACTTACTATTCTGCTTACACTTTGATATTCTCTTATTCTTATTGGAAGATTATATAAAACTTGATTATATAAATAAATGGGGGGGGGGGGGGGATATAAATTTCAATTTCTTTTTACGTAACCCTTTCATGTATAAAGAATGTATAAGTATTCTGTTTATATTGCTTAAGGTTATTTAGCGTTGTATACAGTGCATTTGCATGCTGTATGCAGTGAACAACGTTGAATTGTTGACAAGACCGGATCAATTATAGCTGCCCTTTAACTCAGATAATGTCATTTCTCGTTTTGTCGGGTGTGTGAAAGGCCTGAAAATAATACATATAATTATGCACTAAGTAGTAAGTCAAATTAAGATAAACACTTTTTATCGAAGAAAACCTTTTAAACACATTTGTATTATTATTTGAACTCCAACATTAGATTTTAAGTTTAGCCAATGTGTTTGTCACAAAGATGTTATCTTAGAATATGAGTGCTTTCAGGAAACGCAACAAAGACGACGGTTTACAAATATGCTTGTTTTTTGTGACACTGCATTGGAATTAAGGAACCGTGACTGTCAAATCACATGAACCTCACGCCATTGCGTAAAGTTGGTATATTGAGTAACCAGACTCCAATAGAAATGTCATGCACTAGATATCAAACAAGATATAGGTGCATCTATTGTATAAACTTATAAGAAAACCCATACTTAAGTTAGGTGAAAAAAGTCTGTACAAATACTGGGAAGCTCAAAAAAATATATGTATTAAGAATCAAGATTTAATCTGATATACTTGCAAAATGTTGAAATTTTAAAAATGCGTATACAAGAACACTGAGATAATTGTATAAAAAAACGGCTCGTTATTTTGATGGCTGTATAGTATTATAAATTATAAATCTTAAAGAAAATAGTCACTCACTCGCGTGAACAAAACTTTAGTTTTGTTTTGACTCTAAAATTCCAGTGTATATCTTTTTTTTTTTTTTTTTTTTTTAGGTACGGATTACTAATAAATCTGACTCCGTGCTCACTGGCTGTACACTGAAAGAAGAACGTAAAACACACACATACAGGTGAATGCGCATGTAAAACACACACACACACACACACACACAGGTGAGCGCGCCTATAAAATTTAGTGACATATACAGTTGGCCAAAAATGAATAAGACTGCATCACATGTTTCTGAGACCTATTGGTGATACTAGGGAAATCCAAATTTTCCAAATGACTGTTGAAACAGAGGGACACGTGCCTAAAACCACTTGATTATGAATCTAAACATGTATAGTTCTGGTTAATTTCAAATTAAATAGCCTGTAATGCGCCCATATTATGAACAAAGTAGCCTAAAGTTAACTTTTTGCCTTAAACCAATTAAATAGAACATATTGAAGTATCCATAAAACTGTATTTGAACGCAAAGACAAAAGAAATAGGAAAAATATAGATTAAGGAAAGATTGATATGGAGACCAATGAAAAAGGACAAGGAGAATAAGGCCAGGTATCCCGCGTCTTCTGCTTGTAAGCATATTTAAAGGCATTCCCTAACACGAGATAAGTAATATTGTCATGGTTTCAACATCAGCTATATACTTATCGTTTACAACCCAAATTTGTGTACTCGTATAGTTATCTGTAGAAGAAGTTTTTTTAAGTACATTGTATCTGCCAACTTCATTTTCCTCGCCCATGATCGACTTTCAGCGATTGATCAAAGACGATACTTTATGCGTGTGACGACAAAATCAAAGCAGTAACAATCTGCTGTAAAGACGGTGAGGTTATTAACAGTTTGCTGTGTTACTTATATGGTATGTTATGTAGCCAAATATAGAATAAAAACTAACTAAAAGAACATGTTCTTAATCTGTCTACTATTGTATCTATGGTAACAGGAAATATGCTTTTGCTTACTTCAGTATGCATGTTCTAAATAATAGTCGCTTGAAGTCCTTACACAAGACAGGTCAATATTGTTTTAATGAGTGTCACGCATTACAATTGCATTCATACATTTTAGACAATATACATTTACATTGCATAAAAGCACAACGTTACAATCATCTTATATATCATATTGTTAAGGTCATATATTAAAAGTGTTGACAAAACCCAGTACTCAGTATCTTTTGCTGATTAAGGAATGGAGTCATTGATGAAGTAAACCAAATCGCGCACTCTTAATCGATGAACTCGCAATCAATGTATTGAATTCAATGACTTAAGCGATAGTGTGCCGTTTTACATGAACAAGGAAATAGAGATCTTAGTCTAGTTAAGGATACACAATTATATATATTATAATTATTGTATCATAAGAGGTACAATGTGTAATTTACTAAATACTAAGGCAAATTTGGGATAGAAATGATCGAGTGAGTTGTTGTATTCATGCGAATATGGTCAGGCGTTTTTTTTATTTTTATTTTTTATTTTTTTATTTTGTTAGACCCCTTAATTTCCTCCCCATGACCATATAGAGTAAAACACAAACAAAATTGCTTTCATCTCATCTACTATTACAGTTTCTTTAAAGCGTCAGGTCTCTACACCTTCATACCATACGACTGATCTTAAATACTGGTTGTTTGGTTTCTTGTGCTTTATGGGCAAATGTTATAGGACACTTTAAAAAGCGTTTATTTAAAAGTTAAAAAAACTATTAATCAACCTCTAAGCTCCCATTTTATAAGGCACCGAGGTACTTCACACAATAAATACAGGACATGTGATAAAACGTTTCAAAAGATAAATCAGTAAGAAATGTCATTTACATCGACAAACAAAAGCGAAGATTGGGAAAAGTTTCAAACTACTGTGAAGAATGAGGAACCTTTACGCTTAAAGCTACAAGCCTTGTAGCATGACCTGGATTTTACCGTGGGATATCAGCCTCTGATCAAATAAACATTTCGCCTGAAGTTTCTTGAATCATTGTGAGATGACAATTTCCTTTTTAATGAAATTTCTCAATTTCCGGTTTGGTCAGTTCGCAAAGACTAAAGAGTTCCAATTTTGTCAAGTGTTGACGTTGTTCAGCTATATATAGATACTTACACACTATGTTTCAACAAAATTGTCCTACTGTTGCTAATATTACACAAAGAGATACCAATCCTAGTACTTCGGTTTCTGGTTGTACTTTTATCCATGATATTGAGTTTCTGAACATTTCATTATGCTTTTATACATGTTTATGACATACATTATATCTACACCTATTACATATTTACATCTGAGATATAGCTAGGTGTGTTACCACAGCAGATACACGTATATAACTCATCTATCCGTCTGGCAACTGATACCTGGAGAAGTTGTAGGCGTGAAGATTTACACCCACACCATGTGAATGAATAACTTCCATATGTGTAGCTTTATACTTACACCTTGTGAACAGTTAGTTGGCTGGCAATCTGTGTTGAAAGTCAGTGCACCCACATGACGGAATGATAAAAGATGCATCGTCAGTATACTACCCAAGACCACACCATGTATATTCTGTCTACGTACCGCCATATTCAGTCTCCTGATCCAACTCAATGCATCCAGGACCCAAAGTGACTTTTAAATAAATCCTGGTCTCGCTCTATTGATGGATGATTGACGCAACATCCATAGCCATACTTATAATTACGTGCTTGTCAATACAGGGTAAACGACTTGGTTTATAATCAAAGTTTCAATCCATTAACTTTCAGTTTAAAATGTATCTCATTCGAAACCAGTTCGTATTAATACTTTACCCCGCTTGTTCGAGTCTACTCAGCTGTAAATGAGTGCCTGGTTGGGCAGTGCTAGAATTGTTGAATGCTAGCTGTGAGCACCGAAATGGCAGCGCCGGCTGTATGCTCCCCTGGGAGTTGAGAAAGATATTGGCTGGTTGCAAAAGCCCTATAACCACGGATAATAATTTGAAAACCGCTTTGAGACGACCTTCGAACTCAGTTGTGATAAAGCGGTATATATGAACCTCGAATTATTATTTTTATTATTATTTGGTAACGTCAGAAAATTAGAAAGAGTTTTACAATTTAAAATACTGACAAAAGCCATGAATATAGTTTATGAGATGCAGAAAACTCGAAAATATTAGTTATATCACACAGTTCATATTGAACTAACACACACAATGGATAAACATTGGTCTATATATAGGTAGTGTTCAGTCAATGTATAGCAAGCCGAGAAAGGTATTCACTGAAACACCAACGCAGAGGGAAAACTCCGAGCTCATAACGATACAGAAAGACAACAGACGAAATAATGAGACACGAAATAAAATTAAAACTATACCAGGAACGGAGGAGACGACAAACAAACAAATATAAAAAAAACACCTGGAAGGAACTGAGGAGAAAGCGTTACAAAAGGACTGACAACACCAATAACTGAAAATATACCAAGCAAAAGAAAAGACACCAATAAATCAGTAGACACTAATAAAAACGGAAAGACAACACCAGGAACTGAAGATACATCAAAGCAAAACAAAAGACAACACCAAAAAGTGAGTAGACAGCAACACATAAGGCTCAATGGCCTTAGTGGTCACCTGAGTTATAGTATAGGTACTAGTAGCTCAATTTCATTGTTAAGATGTACAAAATGTGGAAAACAACATGTAAACAAAGTGAAATACAATACTTCTCATGTCAGTGTCCAAAGGATAAGAACTTAAAAAACTATTCAAATAAATTATTTTGCTATTGAGTATTATACCCTCTACCCAAGGGAGAGCAGATGACCTGGGGGATAATGAAATTTACAATTAAGGTAACTAAGGTAACTGAGTCTGAATATTAGTTTTAAAACTTTTAAACATAATCCCAATTTGGGCCCCACCCCTCCAGCCCCTGGGGATTGGGCAGGATCTTATTTTCTCATATACCATCTAATTGCCATCTGGCATCATAATGATTCCAACCAAGTTTGAATATTTTTCTACTGAAAATGGACAAAATATACCCAAAAACGTGATTTCCCTATATAAACTATAGTAATGTTACCCCCTCCACAAAGTAGAACGGATGGCCCCGGGGTACTGATATTTACAATTTAAACAAAGCCCCTGATGCTCTTTCCATACATGCAGAGAAATTGACTGTAGTACTTCCGAGTCTGGAGAAGAAGATTTTTGAAATATTGGTTAATTTTCCCTTTGAAGCCCCGCCAATGTCCCTGGGGTTGGGGCAGGAATTCCAATTTTACAATTTGATACCCTCTTCCTTCAAGAATGATTCTCACCAAGTAAGAATAATTTCCTGCAGAAAATGAACAAAATATACCCAAAATGTTATTTCCCTATATAAACTATAGTAATTTTTACCCCCTCCCCAAAGTAGAACGGATGGCCCGGGGGTACTGGAATTTACATTTTAAACAAAGCCCCTGATGATCTTTCATCCATCAGAAAAATTGACTGTAGTACCTCTGAGTCTGGAGGAGAAGATTTTTGAAATATTGGTTAATTTTCCCTTTGGGGCCCCTCACTGGCCCCTGGGGTTGAGGTAAGTAACCCAATTTTACAATTGTGTAGCCTCAACTACCAAGGATGATTCTGACCAAGTTTGAAAAAATTCCATCCGCTGGTTCTTGAGAAGAAGTCAAAAATGTAAAAAGTTTAGCACGACGCACGACGGACGACGACGGACGAATAGGTCATTTGAGCAAAGCTCAGGTGACCTAAAAAAGGGAAAGACAGCAGCAGGAATAATTGAGACACCAATCAAAACAAAGGACAACACCGGGATCTAAGTAGACACCAAAGCAAAAGAAAAAACAGCACCAAGAACTGAAGAGACACAAAAGCAATTCAATTAAGATGTTTACATTTTGGTTATTTTATAGAATTTTATAAACATGATATCGAGATGCTAAATAATAAAATGAACATAAACCAGGCAGTTTAAGGATTATGCCAGAGTAGCTTAGCTAAGGTTGTCAAATCAATGCGTATATCATATTTCTAAAAAGATTACAAAAGTTCAATTAAATAAAATATCATGATCACGCTTTAGAGAACACAATTTTAATATTTGCGTGAAAATGTCAGTATATTTAACTTAAGTATTATTAATTCGTAGTAAAGCTGTGCTTTTAGATCTATAAACTAAATCCACATATGCACACATGACGACAGTGTTATGCACGACTGATACTTCAGTAGCCTCGGTATTGCGTCCTAAAAATGTGTAGTTCTGTCTTATTATATATCTATTTTGTAAATATACACAAAGTTTTGGGTTTTGCCTACAACACACACAGTGTTAGTAACAAAATCATCCCAACCTGATTACAGTACACATTCAAATCAGTTGATATGTATCAGTTTGTTATGGCTTCCATAAATTTATATTGACTGACAAAGTACGTCACCTGTGGAATTTAAGAAAAAAAAATCATACACATCTTAAGCATAGCTGAAAAAGTGTATATACACGAGTTCTTGGGTTGTATTGCTTATAATATTGTACCACGTTTCCAACGTGTTCTCACCCTCGTTATATATTTCACCATTATACACATACATACGTTAATTATTTCTTAAACAATATACATTTGTTGTATAGCAAGACGATGTTAGTCAGACGCTAAGACACATGTTCACTATAAGCACTATTGTTATATATATACTTGTTGCTTGCATTATGCATATTCAAAGACCATTTGTTTGCTCATGTGAGGCATGAGAAAAGTGCGAATTTAAAATGTTACAATAACTTGGAAAACGTTTATTTCAAAATGCGTTTTTCTTGAATATGTACCATCGATAATTTTAACAGATTGCAATCATTCAAGCTATGTGTATAAAGAATCCAAAAAACTGGAAAACATTTGTCTTCAAGTCAATTTAACGTCGTGTTGATTCTGCGATTGTTTACATTATGTGAACCGATTCAAGTTCTTCATTAGGTCAGGTTGGAAGGAAATATGCTGATGAACAGCCAAGAATATAAAATCTTAAAAGGAATTATCCAGTTTCATAAATGTAACTGAAACTGGATAATTCCCTTTAAGATTGCGCATTTGAAAATAATTTTTTTTTTTATAAATATCTATTTTGATTAAGATTGCACAATAAGTTAAATGTAACTATTTGTTTCTTATAATTTATTTTTTTAACTGAAATTAGACTTGACTTTTAATAAAGAAGTTTGAAGACCGGATCATCAAGTACGTTTAAAGAAATCCATAATATGATTGGGTCTTAGTTAAAGTCGAATTATCTCCATAACATACTCATTTCACATCTTGTCCTAGCCGAACTTTTCCACAATAGCCATCTGTGAAGTGTTTACAAGAAAGTTACCCAGCCATGAAGTTATTTATACGACAGTAGGGGCAGAACAAAATTCTCACCAGACGTACATTCTATCAGATGACATCAGCCGAATTGTATGTTGCCGAAAGTACTCTATAAACTGGTCTTTAAGTAGTTACATCATGCGGATAGCAAGCACTGACATATAACGCCATTGCTAAAATTGTAGTTCAATCCTAAATTAAGAAATGTTTTTGAATTTTAACGCCTGTATAATAAAAATAAGATGCATGTTATATTACACCTAAACACAATTAACAGGTTACACAACATCCCTTGACTGAGTTGCACTGTACATATGAGAAATATATTAACAACAGGACCGGTAGATTTTAACGTATGTACTAGCTAACACATCAAAGTATCTGTAACAACAGCGCTTATCGTGAAATCTGTGCCTTTCGACTGCTCGCCCTACCTTTAAGCAGTATACAGTATACATACCCCTTGTGAACAATCACGTTCTTGACATGCAGACAGATTACTGATGATTACTTGATCTGATGTTGCACATCGGAAGTCATGATCATAGGTAAACATAGCTACACTAATACACCATAGCAATAATACAGTAGTTATACTTAGTGCTAACATAGTTAACAATGCGTGTGTCCCTCAACTTATTGCCAGCCTCTTTTTGACCCACCAGGAAGCTCGACTAACACTATATATATAGACAGTGGCGATATTTTATGATCAACAGGCCCGAATTGTAAAGTTAGTCATGTGATGCCCCTGTAACGCATCTAAATAACTTGCTTTCATATGATATGTAAGGTAAGACATCTATTATCAAATATGTAAAATAGATGTAGACTTTTTTTAATAAAGAACAAGCGTGGTATTTTATATCGCTCGTTCAAATTATTAGATAGAAAGTATCTTGAGGCAGCCGTTCCGTCAAACAAACACAACCGGATCAACATATACATAAGGAGAAGATGTTAAATTAAAAACACCTTGAAAAGACAACAACAGGAGCCGAGGGGCACCTGAATCAATTCAAATTTAAACAAGAGGCCCAAGGGCCTTAGCGGTCCCCTGAGTTATATCATAGGTACTGGTAGCTTTATTTTATTGTTTAGATGTGATGTGGAAATCAGCATGTAACCTAAGTGAAATACAATACTTGTCATGTCATCAAAGGATAAGAATTTTAAAATATTTGTAAATGTTCCCTTTGGGGCCCCGCTCTAACCCCTGGGGATGGGGCAGGAATTCCAAGTTTACAATGTGATACCGTCACCCACCAAAGATGATTCTGACCAAGTAAAAATAATTTCCAACAGAAAATTGTCAAAATATACCCAAAAGTGTTGTTTCCCTATATAAACTATAGTAAACTTTACCCCCTCCCCAAGGGAGAACGGATAGCTTGGGGGTCCTGAAATTTACAATTTAAATAAAGCCCCTGATGATCTTTCCATCCATACAGAGAAAATGACTGTAATACCTCTGAGTCTGGAGAAGAAGATTTTTGAAATATTGGGTAATTTTCCCTTTTGGGCCCCGCCCTGGCCCCTAGGGTTGAGGTAGGAACCCCAATTTTACAATTTGGAAGCCTCATCTACCAAGGAGGATTCTGACCAAAAATTCCATCCATTGGTTCTTGAGAAGAAGTTGAAAAAGTAAAAAGTTTACGCACGACGCACGACGGACGACGGAGGACGGAAAGTGATTGGAATAGGTCACTTGAGCAAAGCTCAGGTGACCTAAAAAGGCATAAACATGCGCAGTCCCAAACAATTAAGAAATGTTATGTGATGATGAAAGACAAAAATAAATAGCAAACGCACATGTACCATGCACTAACTGATGTTCGGTAATCACGGAATGTTTTTATTCAGAAAATATTAACAAGACACCACCCAATCGTCGTCATGGTTTTACTTCCAACATTCGATGTTTTACAGTGTAGATCTATCTTAACCAACACCTACTCATTCCGTCCGAGATCGTTGGTGACCTATTGAATGTTCTCGATATCGTACTAATGTGCTGGAGAATATTTAAAAAAGGGAAGTCGGGGAGTTGGGAGGGGGATAACCAAGGTCAGTTGTATATCAAGTCAGCTCAAACTTTGTGATAATGAAGATTCGACTCTTTTACAATGGAATGCTGCTGACCTCCCTGCTGAGTGACATTAATATAGGTCAAATGGCACATTTGTTTACCGACAATTCATTCTGCACTGGTTCGTATTTTAATAACAAGAGGCCCAATGGGCCTGCATCGCTCACCTGGTATAAATCTCAAACTTGTAACCTTAAAAGTGATCTAAAATAAAACTAAAGGCAAAATAAAATATCAGTATTTATGATTAAAATTCATTCAGAAGAACCTGTTATTTTTTTTTTAAACATTTCACCCCTGTGATTGAAAGTCAAACAAAGTCATTATGTTGAACAAATTTTGTAGCCTTTCATCTCAGGATGCAACTTGCAAAGTATCAACATCCTGGGACCCATGGTTATTCAGAAGAGGTCGTTAAAAGATTTAAACATATTTGACCCCTGTGACCTTCAATATAAGTCAGTCATTCACTTTAACAAACATAGTAGTCCTTGATCCCAGCATGCTACTGACTAAATATCAACATCCTGAGCCTTTTGGTCATTCAGAACAAGTTGTTTATTTTTTTTTATATTTTGAACATATTTGCTCCTTGTGACCTTGAATATGATTCAAGATCATACATTTAAACAAACTTGGTAGCCCTTGATCCTAGTATGCCACTGACTAAATATCATCACCCTGGGCATTTTTGGTTATTAAGAAGAGGTTGTTTGAAGTTTTTAACATATTTGACCCCTATGACCTTGAATATGGGTGAAGGTCATTCATTTGAACAAACTCTGTAGCCCTTTACCCCAGCATGCTACTGGCCAAACATCATCACCCTGTGCATTTTGGTTATTCAGAAGAAGTTGTTTAATGTTTTGAACATATTTGACCCCTGTGATCTTGAATATAGGTGGTCATTCATTTGAACAAACTTGCTAGCCCTTTACCCCAGCATGCTACTGGCCAAATATCATCACCCTGGGCATTTTGGTTATTGAGAAGAAGTTGTTTAAAGTTTTAAACATATTTGACCCCTGTGACCTTGAACTTGGGTGAAGGTCATTCATTTGAACAAACTTGGTAGCCCTTTACTCCAGCATGCTACTGGCCAAATATCATCACCCTGGGCATTTTGGATATTAAGAAGAAATTGTTTAAAGTTTTTAACATATTTGACCCCTGTTACCTTGAATATGGGGGAAGGTCATTCATTTGAACAAACTTTGTAGCCCTTTATCTCAGCATGCTACTGGCCAAATATCATCCCCCTGGGCATTTTGGATATTAAGAAGAAATTGTTTAAAGTTTTTAACATATTTGACCCCTGTGACCTTGAAAATGGGTGAAGGTCATTAATTTTAACAAACTTTGTAGCCCTTCATCCTAGTTTGCTTCTGGCCAAATATCATTACCCTAGGCCTTTTGGTTATTAAGAAGAAGTCGTTTTAAGTAAAATATTGACGCCGGACGCCGGACGGACGGACGACGGACGCCGCGCCACGGCATAAGCTCACTTGGCACTTCGTGCCAGGTGAGCTAAAAATGTTCATTAAAAGGCAAAAAGTAACTCGGATTTTCTCTCTCAAAAATGCATTTCATAATATGAAGCATTCCTTATTTATCCAAGTTGTACTATTGAAGGCACTCGGGACCAATTGCAGATTTTGTCTTATGCTTTCTGTTCTAACTAGAATCTGTATATCTGTACATAGCGAGAATAATCCTATTTGTTTTTTAATTTTTCTTTTGAACGCCCTTTTCTAAAAAAATAAAAAAGGATTTGCTTACAAAAAAATGACTGATTGGATCACCCGAACCATAATACAAACAATTGAAAAGGATTGTTGGCATGTCGTTCGAGTCGACGAGGTATTCAGAATACATCTTCACACATAGTCGAACAGTGCCAATAGCGTTTGCGGGTACAGAGCAAGCGATTTCTGGTATTATCCCTTAGATACATTGAGTCTATATGTGAATGACCTTCTGATCATGAGGTTTTTCCTGAAAAACAAAGCTGGCAGATAAAAGATGATCGCAACACACACCAGTGATCGCACCTTAAATTTGGTAACGGATCAGTATGTAAACTAAATTACACTGCATCATAGTGCTGTGTCGTCGCTCTAGGACTAATTGGTGACAACAGGGGCCAAAAATGAATTAATTAATTTATCAAGGATGAAAACACTTTGCCTTCTTATATTCTGAAAATTATCATCGTTCATTTCGTAGAAAACTAATCCAAACCAATTCAAAAAGAAAAGAATGGTATATATTCAGCTTTTAACAAGACAAATATATGTTGCTCTGGTAAGTTTCCTAACTAAATAATGGCATCGAGTAGTGGCATATACGTTTGGTAGGGGGAAAGCCAAAGAAGAACATTGATAATATTTCTGCTTTCCAGGCCAGTTCACTAAATAATCAAACCACACAAAGTTGCAATAACATGTAAATTTATTTGGAATGCTGTTTCGATGTACATGTTAATGAAAAGCTTTGATTTCACAACGGTACATGTATAACAAAATGTCATGTTTATTTGACGAAACATTCAAAGAAGATGTATGAGATGTTAAATAAAATACATAACATAATATATCCACCAAAACATACGATGATAATGTGATAAATAGTATAGATATATATTGAGCGAAAGGATCTGTTGAGCACTTGTGTTATTGTAACAATACAGCCATGTCTAAATTTAGGTCAAACGTAATAGGGGAGAATTGTATAAGTGTTATCTCATTTATTTGCCAAATAATCTCAATCATTTCGAAATCAAATGATAGGCTGATAATGTTATGATTTTTTATTACGGTTTAGTAAACTAAAAGACTGTCAATAAATAATACTTTGCAAAAATTGTAATCTGGCGAATTTACCTCTTTTTTTGAAAACTTAGTTGCGATGACATGAATGGATGTTTGTATAATGAGAAATCATTTTTAACTAACCACTAATTAATACAAAGCAGCAATGCAAGGGTAGTTTGGAAAGCCATGGCTAAAGATGAAAGGACTTCATTTTAACTGATACTGTCACAGACTTATATAGACCTATTTCCGAGATAGTGACAATATATTTCATCATTAACAATTATCAAAGATATTATTAAAGATTTTTTTTAAAAAGGGTGCTCAGAAAGCCAAATACAAATGAACATGCAAGACGACAAAATCAAAGTTACGAAAAACAGCAATTTAATGAAGACGTGACATTTCATGATGTTTTATTTCTATATACACAGACTATGCATGTATTCATTTCAAAGTGAGATTCCATGCACCATTTAAGTAGTAGTACCGGTACCACATGAAATCCATGAAAAGGAACAACTAAGTCGAAAATGAATGAATTATTGCAAATTGAAATGATGAATAAATAATTTGTCACAACACTCATTTGTGGTATGAATATAATTCTCACTTATCAGGTTCACAGAACAAAACATCGTTTATTTATGGTAAGGGTATTACGGCATCAGTAAAAGTTCCTTGTCAGAGCTGTAGTTTTTTTCTCTCTCGAGTATGCCCCCTTATAATATATAGATGAAACTACGTACTAGAGTTACTTCCCATGTCAAGGTGTTATAGACCTAAGGAACTTGTGCTTTAGTAAAACAATTACATGGTGTATGTATGCTCCACCACCTGGTGACACTTTTGTACATGTTAAGTTCACATGGACCTGAGAATTTGTTACAGCTAAATGTTTAGACCTAAACTGAGGTGTTCCGAGTGATTTTACAAGCTTTAAAGGTTCAGGTCAATAAAAATGCCACTCCCAGTGATGGTTAATACGTATTTTCTTTTATACTGAAAATTGATCTAAGCCCCTTAATCTTGTAAAATCACGCTGAACACCTCAAAGGTTCAAAATTTATCTGTAAGAAATTCCCATGTTCCTGTGGTTATATAAGGTTTGACTGGTGTGCTTCTCTGTAAGATATTTGTTTACGTTCTTTTGTTGCGAGCACTGCCAATTCAACAGATATAAAGAAAGAACAACTGCTGGCCTGTTATGAAAGCAAAATCACACATGGTCGGAAACATTTACACTCCTGTAATTTATCTCATCATCTGACAAACAGGGTCAGATAACATTAAATTTAACTACTGAGAAACAGCACCTGACCCTGGTTTCAAAACAATATTTCTTAACTTGAAGGAATTCCTTTAAATTGAGTTTTCCCATAGGAAAGCATCACTAAACTTCGGAGAATTTCATTCATTACTGATTTTTTTTGTATAATGTTGTGTTATAAAAAATCATTAGGGAATTTCTTGAAACTGGGACCTAGGATAAAAAACATTTAAACACTTGTAGACTCTCTGACCAACTGCCACAGGAGGTCAGACAAACTTTAACATTTATAACGTAATAAATATAATACATCGTCATTTTTTTTTTATGTGAAGGAAAAGTTAAATGTTACAAAAGATATAATGGCACAACAGTATATCAAATACTTGAACACACAACAAGGATTGTGTATAAACGAATAATTCTCAAAATTTCTTTAAAATATATATATATATATAAAAATTAAATTGTCAATCAAAAACATTATACACACATGGAACAGGATTATAACTTAAATCAAAATAAAAGTTTTTAAACTTCAAACAAAAATCAATAAAACCCACTATCGGTTCATGAATGTTATGTACAAAAAAATAATTAATTTAAAAGCATACATATGAATATTAATAATAATTTTCCATATCAAAAATTTCTTCAAATCTTTTTTTTAACTATTAGTATATAAATAAAGGTTAGTTCAAAGCCTTTAACATGAGCTAGTACATGCGATACATGTCTGAACAGGCAACACAGCATTACAATAATAGTTTGCACAAAGTACATGTGATACTGAGCATACAGATTTTAACTTGGTACATACCAAATAGCTTTGACGAGTGTACATACTTATACATGCACTTTACCTATAGTTTTAACAGGGTACAAACTGATCGTACAGGTTTTAATTGGTATACAAGGTACATACATACCATAATAGCTTTGACAAGTTTACATACTTATACATGTACTTTACCTATAGCTTTAACAGGGTACAGACAGAACATACTGGTTTAAACAGGATTCATATGGAATATCAGTAGTGGTATACAGGAAACAAATTTAGACTTTGCCAGAAGCTCGACACATCAAGAAATTTTAATCTTTAAAATTGGATTTATGGAAGTATGACTGTATTACATACTAGCTTATATGGGACCATACTGATCACACTAGTTTTGACAAGGAAACATGCTAATTAATACAAACATATTTAATCACTATTTGTTTAATGTTTTGAAAATTTTCTTTCAGACCTCCAGCGTCACATAGTGATACATGTATCAAAAGCTGTTTTGTTGTCAATTTGTACCCCCTAGATCTATATGGTGCTATTTGAGATTTGTTTTTCATCTACAGGTTTGTTAGGTGGAACATTTTTCAATACATAATAAAGTGTTAATTTTGTATGTAAAGAGAAAGACAACATATCAAACTAAACATATTCAACAAGACACCAAACAAAAAGTTTGAGATTTTATATTAAAAAGTTTTAAAAAAAAGTGATTAACATATAGATAACAAGTGACTTAAAACAAGCTGGTTATTACATATCAATTTGAAACATTTAAAATCAGTCGATATGCCTTTTTTTTCTATACATACCATAAATTCTTTTCATATACATATTTCTTTTTAAATATAAATTTATATACATGTAACTAGTGCAACGCAATGGTAAACATAATATATGCATCTTAACAAAATAGCAAGCTTCTATATCCTAATCATAAAATTTAAATATTACAAAAAAAAACAGCAGCAAAAAAAAGATGAGCTTCAAATTTAGCAGTAAACACTTATTTGTCACCATGGTAAATGTTATTTGTCACCATGGTAAATGTTATTTGTCACCATGATAAATGTTATTTGTCACCATGACAAATGTTATCTGTTACCATGATAAATGTTATTTGCCACCATGATAAATGTTATTTGTCACCATGATAAATGTTATTTGTCACTAGTGATAAATGTTATTAGTCACTATGATAAATGTTATTTGTCACCATGATAAATGTTATTTGTCACCATGATAAATGTTATTTGTCATTAGTGATAAATGTTATTTGTCACCATGATAAATGTTATTTGTCACCATTATAAATGTTATTTGCCACTATGATAAATGTTATTTGCCATAATGACAAATGTTATTTGTCACTATGATATATGTTATTTGCCATAATGACAAATGTTATGTGTCACTATGATAAATGTTATTTGCGACTATGATAAATGTTATTTGTCACTATGATAAATGTTATTTGTCACCATGATAAATGTTATTTGCCACTATGACAAATGTTATTTGTCACTATGATAAATGTTATTTGTCACCATGATAAACGTTATTTGTCACTATGATAAATGTTATTTGATACATGTTATTTGTCACTATGATAAATGTTATTTGTCACCATGATAAATGTTATTTGCCATAATGACAAATGTTATTTGTCACTATGATAAATGTTATTTGCGACTATGATAAATGTTATTTGTCACTATGATAAATGTAATTTGTCACCATGATAAATGTTATTTGTCACCATGATAAATGTTATTTGCCACTATGATAAATGTTATTTGTCACTATGATAAATGTTATTTGTCACCATGATAAATGTTATTTGTCACCATGATAAATGTTATTTGCCACTATGATAAATGTTATTTGTCACTATGATAAATGTTATTTGTCACCATGATAAATGTTATTTGTCACCATGATAAATGTTATTTGCCACTATGATAAATGTTATTTGTCACTATGATAAATGTTATTTGTCACCATGATAAATGTTATTTGTCACCATGATAAATGTTATTTGCCACTATGATAAATGTTATTTGTGACTATGATAAATGTTATTTGTCACCATGATAAATGTTATTTGTCACTATGATAAATGTTATTTGCCACTATGATAAATGTTATTTGTCATCATGATAAATGTTATTTGCCACTATGACAAATGTTATTGCATCACAATTGCAAAACTATATTCAAAATGCTAAAAAAAATGAATTCTTACATGATTAGAAGTGCTGTAAATGAGGGATGAACTCTAATTAGGGCAAGAGGTTTTATAAACAAGGGGAGCAAGTGGAACATAAATACACAATTTGAGTACTTTCTGAGAAATAGCAATAACAAACCTAAATAGTCAAAACCAAGACGGCCACCTGTTGGCCATTTTGTTGTCCACATAACCTAAAAAGTAAATATGCGCAACTAGGGACCACGGAGAACCTACATATCAGTTCTTAGAAGGATTCCTCCAGTATTATCTGAGATATAAAGAAAAACTATTAACCGTCAAAATGAAAGATGGCCACCTGTTGGCCATCCTGGTTTACCCATTAGTCACAGACTTTGAAATGCATAACCTGGGACCATTGGGAACCTTCATGCAAATTAAAGTAAGAACCCTCCAATACTTTCTGAGACATAGCGCAAGGACACTTTACCTCTTTGCCACCTGTTGGCCATTTTGGTTCCCCAATCAGTCCAAAGATTTCGTATGCATATCTAGAGACCATGAGGATCCCTCCAGTATATTCTGTGAAATAGCACTCACAAACTTTTAACTCTAAAAACTTAAGATGACTCCCTGTCATCAATTATGGTTTTCCAATCAGTCCAAAAATTTGGTGTGCATAATCACACATGATCCAATGGGAGTATTGTTGTGAAATTTGGAAAGACACCTCCAGTGCTTTCTGAGAAACAGCGCTAACAAGAATTGTTTAAGTAACGGACATACAGAGTGACAGACGTACGCACAACGGACAATGGGTGTTTTGTATATCCCACCATCACCAGATAATAAATAAATGACACAGTCACATCAAGTATTTAAAATGATATCAGACCAAAAACAGTACAAAATAAACAACAAAAATCTGCAGATTTACATGAACATAATACAATTCAACATTCTCTACTGTCAAAAACTTAAAAATAAAACTATGCATTATTTGAAGAAGCAATCTACTAAAATTAATCCATACAGCAAAATCCATGTTGAATCAGCTTCATAAGCGAAAAGGCAATCTTTAACATTTAATCTACACAAAAACGTGTAAACAAGCTAAATCGTTTCAAATCTCAGGATATATACATATGACAATTACAGTTTACAGTGTGTATATGCTCTCTATCGATAGGGGAGACATCCCTAGTCGAGTCATTCTTGAAACGTTGCAACACTTTTAATACATTACGTACGTGATTGTTTGTGTATAAAGTAAAACTTAAATATTACATTTATTTCCAAACTAATGAATCTGACTGAAAATAATATTAGGAGTTTAAGCCACCCATTAAGAATGTATCTGTTCGACGTAACCCGACCCGAAACATTTTAGGTTTGCATTTATAGGTGGGTTAAAATATTTTGTTTATCGTAAAAAGAAAAAACTTAAACTTTAATCAATTCTAACAAGAAGCATAGTTCAACAGAGGCAACCCACCCACCCAGTTTTATCCCCTTGACACAGTCATGCACATATAAGCACTTCACATATCCTATATTCATAAATGTCAGTAAAACGCTTCACAGATCTGCATTTCTAAATGGGGACAATATATAGCGTACCTGGATTTAACATAAAAATACAATTCAGTAGAAAATTTCAATGAAACCTTTGCAGTCTGGCCGTTTTTTCCTGGGTCTGGTATGCTATGCCAAGCATGCCTAATTTATATTAAGGTCGGACACAACTAATCAATCAGTTTTACATTGTTAGGTCACACCCCTTGGCTCTTAAGTATCAAAGGTTATAGAATATTAACTTGTACCTTGCATTCTGGTTTTGTATTGGTATCAGACGAACACAAATCAAAGAATCTATGTTGTAGATTGTCCATATTGCTTTCGTAGCCTTGATCCGAGTTCAATAATGGTTCCGTTGACGAGGGATTCGAGGTCATGTTGTCTTCTGTGATTGGATGGTATTCATTGCCTGTTGGTGAGTGGGGATGGTATTCATTGCCTGTTGGTGACTGGGCATGGTATCCATTGCCTATTGGTGAGTGGGGATGGTATTCATTGTCTGTGGGTGAGTGGGGATGGTATTCATTGTCTGTGGGTGAGTGGGCATGGTATCCATTGTCTGTGGGTGAGTGGGGATGGTATTCATTGTCTGTTGGTGAGTGGGGATGGTATCCATTGCCTGTGGGTGACTGGGGATGGTATTCATTGTGACTGTCATTTTGCATGAGGGGGTGGTATTCATTGCCTGTTGGTGACTGGGCATGGTATCCATTGCCTGTTGGTGAGTGGGGATGGTATCCATTGTCTGTGGGTGAGTGGGCATGATATCCATTGCCTGTGGGTGAGTGGGGATGGTATCCATTGCCTGTGGGTGACTGGGGATGGTATTCATTGTGACTGTCATTTTGCATGAGGGGGTGGTATTCATTGCCTGTTGGTGACTGGGCATGGTATCCATTGCCTGTTGGTGAGTGGGGATGGTATCCATTGTCTGTTGGTGAGTGGGGATGGTATCCATTGCCTGTTGGTGACTGGGCATGGTATCCATTGTCTGTTGGTGAGTGGAGATGGTATTCATTGTGACTGTCATTTTGCATGAGGGGGCGGTATCCATTGTCTGTTGGTGAGTGGGGATGGTATTCATTGTGACCGTTATTTTGCTTGTTGGAAAGGTATTCGTTGTATGTTGGAATGTGTGAAGGCGGTACCCATTCTGTTCGTGTGTGGATGGGGCAAGGGAGACTACCGTCCTGCTGGCTTTGGTCATTGAATATGTTTCTATTGACGGGTGGAGACACTGGGATATTGGGGGGTCGGATATACGGATGCACAGGGCATTCATGATCATTTTTCTTCTTTTCTTCTACTTTTTCGTCTCCATTAATAACTTCAACTTTATCCTCCTGTTGGTACTGGTTCATCATTTTTTCAATCTGCTGCTGCAGAGCATTTTCATTTACTGCATTGAGCTCAGACTTGTCGCCAGTAAGATATTTACAAAGTTGTTTACAATGGAGAGTTAAGTCAAACTTTCTATGTTCCCCAATGTTTTTCGATACTGTTCCCATATCCGCATACCCGGGAATGTATAACACCACAATTTTCAAATTCCCTTTAGTACTTAAATCTTTGGAGAAGGTAATAGCCTCCTTGAAGTAGTCTTGGACAGTGCACTGGGGGTTAATCTCTATGCTACTAAGGGTACTGCGATTGGACATGCAGTCTGAAGCAGATGGAGACCACAGGACCAACAAATGTGAGCACTGTTTCACCTTCACCTGAAACAAGTCAAATGGAGGAGTCTGATCTTTCTCCCAATCTTTGTCATACAAGACCTCCATGGAAGACAGTTTGTCGTTGAGGAAACATGTTATGCAGGGCACAAACCTCTCAGCTTCCCTCATATACAGTAGAAATGACTCTGAAAACAGAGAGACAGAGCTGGTATTAGAAACATGGTATATCTATATGTGTTAGGAACAGACTAATGACTCTTTTAAACAAAATAAGTCGTTAAAAAGGTTCATATTGCTGATGCTTTTTAATTTTTATTATTCTAAAACTCCCTACCTTTATGCAAGGTTAGACACTAACTGTTTAAAGTACGATGAATCTAATCAACCAGTCCTTGGTTGGTTTCACTTGTCCTTGCCTATGCAAATGCCAGGAATGGATCAGTATCGGATAGGGAGAGGGTGTAACAAAATAACTAGTCTGTATGACTAACAGGTTTGCAACATTTACTAAATCCTTCTTATTTTTTTTACTAGTCCAGGACTAATGGACTAATGTTAGAGTTGAACCCTGATATGGACAAGAATGTTAAATTTCTACAGTGCAGAATTGAAATTATTTCACAATGTTCTGCCGTGTGATATTTAAGAATATCTGTACAATCATTTTAAGGCTACATTCAAAGACCTACACATAAGTTGCCCCATCTGCCTGGAGTCAAATCTGCACCCTCCCGCACCTCAGTGTTCATGTATATATGGACGGAATGTTGTATTCATTTTTTGTACATATATGAACTGTAAAAAATTTACTGTATATATGCACTGCACTGATAAACCACAAGGTTTAAGGTAATAAAGAATGAATGAGTTTTGTCCACTGCTCAAGGCCTTTAATACAGCTACATTATAACTAGTGTTCAAATAACAAATACATTTCTTGATGACTAAGTGTATTTCCATAGCCAGGTAAGACATGTCCCTAGCAGGTATAGATGTATTTGTATTTCAAACATAGCCTAAAATTGAACTTAATAAAGAAATGTGTTTTAAACAATGCAATGTATTACCATTCTCAATACTCTAGGTGTTACGCTCATTTACACTTGCGTAATATCTGGAATATCTCATAGCAAAAACATTTTTTCCTTTCAGAAACAAGAGATTCTCATTCAATAAAACTTTTAATCTTACCTATTTCGACCTTGATGAAAACACACCTGTGATTCTGATTCATGATAACAGTACTAAAAGTGGACATCATTTCTGCATTACGGTAAAACTAACAAACAAAATGGAAAAAATGTAGGATTTTTTTATTGTAATTAAACTTGAAAAAACATACAGGGGTAATTCAGACCACAAAATTGTAGTAAGATTTGGCAGCTCTTTCTGTCCCATAGGGTGTCACATTAGAAGGATTTCAATTAAATATATTCAAAAGAACTCACTTTTCTTACGCTCCTGGTGATTGATTGGCAATGAGCAGAAAAACTTGAAGATGTCCCTATTATTCCTCTGCCAATAAAGTAGAATCAACAAACTGATGGCTATCACAATACTAACTGCAATCACAAGGACAGGAATGACGAAGTCTGTAGTAGGGGTCGATACCGACACACTTGGTCCTTGGAAACGAAAAAAAATCACAATTTGCTTTTTATTTGATAAATATAATTTAATATTTCCTTATGGAAGCAATGAGGACAAAGCAGGATAAGATAGTATACTGGTCTGTGATACCAACACCTTTCAAGGAATTGCAAGCAGGATCACTATCGATTGGCAAAGGCCAGATGGGCCTGCCAATCCAAATACTCAGTAATTTAAAACAATTTCCTTATTTTTCTTCTTGTACATACTCCGAATTTTGTCTCAAGAGTTCTTATTTTGAGAACGTACAAAAAAAAATCAAAAAAAATAAATAATACATTCTCTGCACCAAAGATCATCATCACTTGCACTTAAAGCATAAGAGACTAGCTAGGTCAGGAAATTCAAGATACAATCTTGAAGAATAGTGTTTCATCTAATACAATTTTGAAAAAAATAGAAGGCCAAATGTACTGTACTGTGTATGAGGTAGAGTTTGCTTAATTTTTTTATCAAATTAAAATCAAATAAAGAAGATAACGTATTTAGTATTTTTAAAGCTTGCACTAGTGAAAATTAATAATATCAAACAAGGTTACAATAAAATTAAATATTAAAGCTTGCACTAGTGAAAATTAATAATATCAAACAAGGTTACAATAAAATTAAATACAAACTTGTTGCTCCCAGAATTATGAAGATTGCTGATTTGAACGTAAATACAGGCTTCTCTCCTTTTGTATGCTTGACCAAAAGCTAGGAAGGAGAACAGAATAATACATGAATTATCTCCCTTGGATAGTGAATAAATCTATAAAAATATTTATATATTTTTTCAATTGAAATTGTTTTACAGACATGCAAGAAAAAAAAGAAAGAAAATCATTAGGTACAATTCATATTAGTTAACATTAATATTTAAAAGTTACTGTGACATATTTATTGATTCATGCAAATAATTCTGTAATCAAAGTATCGTAATTAAGGTAAACTTCTCAAAGGATTTTCCACATGCTGTATAATCTACAATTAATTGTTTTTCCTTCAATTTCTGTCATTATGAACAAGTGTTGAACTGAGTAAGTGAAGAAAATATTCATTTGTATATAAATACCTTAGCCCGGTATGTACCTGGCTCTACGTTACTGAACTCACAACTGTACTTCTGAAATAAACAGAATTTATGAAAGTACAAAACGTTTGACCAACAGACAGCATGGTTTCCCCTGAATAAAACAGCTTTTTACAATACACTGTAGGTTTATTACAATGTTTATAAACGGTACATGTATATACAGGTACAAGTTTGAACTGAAATGTTAAACATTAACCAAAAAGGACTGAAATATTAAACATTTACCAAAAAGGACTGAAATGTTAAACATTAACCAAAAAGGTCTGAACTGTTAAACATTAACCAAAAAGGACTGAAATGTTAAACATTAACCAAAAAGGACTGAAATGTTAAACATTAATCAAAAAGGCAAATTAATAAGGGTTGTTTCATCTTCATTTTTTTCTTAATTTTGCAGTCAAATCGCGGAGAAAATTTTGGTGACATTTTTACAATCATCATAGTAAATGCTCAGATTAGTTCAAAACAGAATTTCCTGAAGAGCTCTAACAAGGAGAAAACTTACCTGAGCAGATCCAACAAAACTCTGAACACTAGTTTTTTGATGTCCATTTTCGTCTACCAGAAAAATCTCATATGAGACACCTTTGGATCCTGTGGGACTAAATACAACATAAACACTGTTGTTCGGTAAAAGTGCTGTTGCTATCACTGGATACCAATCTGTTTCATCTAAAATACAAATATAAAATCAAATGACATTATTTATTGAAGGAATGTATTAAAAATTAAATCAGTCATAAATCTAATGCCCTAGATTTAATTTTCTTGGGGGTTTTACAATTCTAAACAGGGCTGCCTTAATTCATTAAAAGAAGAAAAACTTAATTGTATGGAAAAAAAGAACACTTTTAAATCGAGGTGTTCACAACAGAAAAATCATGTTTCAGTACAAGATCACATTAGCATTAAAACTATGCTAATCAATACAATGAGACTTCACAAAAGATGAAATATACCTTTAATTGGAGGCTGTTGCACAGTCCCCCCCCCCCCCCCCCCCCCCCAAGAATTTCATACAAATTTTGCCTGTCACATTTAATTACTTTAAACAGTATAATGTGTACTCATATTCGCTGTCATAATATTTGCTGTAATTGTAGAGGGCAAAAAAGATGAAGGTTAAACTGCAATGAAAATTTCCTGGTAAACAGTATGTAGAAACTATTTCAAACTTCTAATCTGACCTATTGAGACTTTCAACGATATTAGATATGAGTATAAGCCTCAATAAACAGGTGGTTGTGTACTTACTCAGGTAAGCTGTGGCAGTGAAGTTGAGTTCTAAATACAGGCCAGCGCTATGTGCATAGGTGGTCAGCTGGATGTTGTAGACACGAACCTTCCCACAGATGTCCAGACCGGTCAGACACTTGAATACCACTTGTTTCTAAAATAATAATATATTTTCTGTAATTAAAACCGTTCAAAATCATTGCAGCAAGATATTTATATAATCATTGTACTTAACCTATACTTTACTTCAGTGTATTTTGAAATCTTTTGATAAGCTCCATTCAATTATATTATATGCTACGATACTGGCTAATTATTTTCAACCTGGGAAAAAAAAAAAATCGAAAATATATGCACAATATTTTTCTTTAAAAAAACACTAAAAAATGTCTGTAAGACATGAATGCCCCCGTCACCATGTGAAATTAGTTTCAGTGTTTGATGTTTAATAGGAAAATTGGAGGGGATCTGTGTCCTTGCTGTTATAATGGGAATACCAATACCTATATATATATATATAATCCTGCTACTTATAGAGAAAAAGGTCAAAACTAATTCAACTGGTGTTAATGCAGATATGAATTATTTTATAATAATTTTCTATACTTTCATCAATATTAAACCATTAATTTAGAAGAAACAAGACAGTAACCTACAGTAATAATAGCAATAACACAAATTTCACTTATTTGGGTGAAGTGTTAGAGGGACAGAAACTAATATAACTTGGTGCAGTTATGGTACTTATTGAAAACTGTGAATCCTTAAGTTTTTCACTGAGAGATGTGAAATATAATACATGGTTAATTTTTTACATTGTATGTATGTTCAATTATAGAATATTGAAATTAATTTAATATTAAATCTTTCATTTTTTAACAATTATTCATTTAAGTTTTTGTAATATAATGTGCATAAAATAGGTTTTTATTGTCCATGTACCTGTGTTTCAATGATTTGTCAATGTTCAACATCAAAGATGGTGGTATTCCATTGTGTTTTCTATAATAATAACAATTCTAACTTTCCACTCAAGTATCTTTTGTTCACATTTAAACACATGATTCTAGGAATATGAATGTTACTGGTATGATGTCAACTATTTATAACAGCATTAAAGCATCAATTCCATATTTTGACCCAGTGACTAAGTCTCTAAGGGCGAGGCTGGGGCCGGAGGTTAATCTTAGTAGTATGGTTGTATTTACCTCCTAATATACATATACAATACATAAAAGTAATGTAATGTTAGGGTGAGGATCTCGGTCGTTTTCAGAAGGAGATGGAATTTAAAGATTTACCTTTATTTTGTTTCCTTTATCTTGCCCTGTACCTCCACCACCAATTGGGCAACACTCACTATTTTAAACAACACTGAGTAACCTTGCCCAGAGTATGCCCCAGATCAAATTCAGTTAAACTTCTTTTGTCCTTACAAAAGGAGAAGAAAGTTAATGATTTACCTGTATTTCCCCCCAAATGGGCCCAACCCTTTTCCCTTTTGCCCCGAAAAAATGGTGTTTCAGGAAGACTTGATAATCCCCCCCCCCCCCCCCAAAAAAAATCAAAAAAATATCCTGCTTAATTAAGCTTTCAACCACTTAGTCCAGGTGTGATTAGTGATAACTGCCTACGATATTTACCGGTAGCTCCATATCATACGATGTAGGGGTGTAGTTCCTAAATCTGTACAGCCGTGTGATTGGATGTCTGTAGTAATATGTATCCCTATACTCAATGGTCTCAACACTCGAAAACACAATCCGCATCGACTCGGGAACTTCTGATTAATATAAATAGCAAACAGTTAAATAGACATACAAGTATCCTGTTTCGCCCTCCGTAATGAGGACGAATATATCATTACAGAGAATATAAGTAAACAGCATAATATACATAGTAATTAAATTTAAACGACGAAATTAAAGGCGAAAGATGACTGGGCTAAAATTACCCTGTATACAGAATAAGTTTATTTATTTGAAGTTAAGTACATTTCTTAAGTTGTCTCAAAATTCAGGTTTTTTTCTTATGAAAAAAAAGGTAAGCTCTAATGGCTTTTCTCGCTTTACCTTACCAAACATCGTTAATTAATACAACTCAATGACAAAAATCACTATACAGATTTGGAGACAAGGTTTTTGGATACTAAGGTGACTTTTTATCGGTCAAGTTTTGCTGTACTTCTTTGGCAGATAAGTGTTTAGATTTCAGTCTAGGTCACACCAAGTCAACAAAGCTAATTACTGCATACTTCCCACCTCTCACAATGGAAAAGTGTGGGCAATAAATCAATTGCTACCACAGTCCACTGCACACATAATCCCCTTTCAAGGCCAATCATGATTATATTACATGACCATGAGAGGGTGTGTGCCCAGTGGACTGTGGCCACAAATGCTGTAAGAAAGGGGAGATAATCAATCAGTGAGTAACGATGAAGTCAATACAGTAGAGAATAAACTTAGTTGACACATTTCAAATAAGGGGAAAAAATGAAAGTTAAAAATGGTAATTTCATGATTGAAAAACACAAACAGATTTCCTTATCACGTGAGAGGATAAGCATTTCCCGGAAAAGTTTATAATCTTAAGGAGCTGTTCCTTTATACAAAATTGCACATTCAAATATACCATTCATTGAAAGAACTGGAATTCCTTAGGGATTGATAAACCCTTACATTGTATATATGAAAATGGCCTGTACCTTTGCCACATCTTGAAAATTGAACTGAAAATGTAGTCAGAAATTCAACATTGTTTCCCGTATTTTGAACAGACACTCCTTACCTTCCCTGACACTGGACCTGGATAGTAATCCAAAAACACCTGTATCCATTATGAAGGATACACTCAGACTGGGCTATTGAGAATCTTACCTGGTTATGATTAGTACTCACTCACATAGGTACATGTAAATTATCTGCAGTGTAGGGTAGGTAAAAATATTGTCCAGGTGAACTTTTTTTACTCAACTTTTCTGTTTTGTTCGAGTTGGGAAGCATGCAGTAAGCCAGTTATTGCATGATTTCTCGTCACTCGGGACTTATTACCCCCGAGCGAAGCGAGGGTGTAATAAGTCCCGAGTGACGAGAAATCATGCAATAACCTTTACTTACCATTCTGTTGACCAGGCCCATACAGCAGGTATGGGACATTCACCTTCACCTTCAAGGCTGGATAGCCAACCTGTTTGTCTGTCTGATTTCTCTGAAAGAGCAATATAAAAAGTTTCTGAAAAGTTATTACCTTTTTTTTCAATCCATAATACTTCAATTAAATCAATTTGTCCTTGATCAAACCTTAATTACAAGCAATAAGTAAGTATGGTATTGGAATTTTCAAACAAAACCATGCAACATCCATGTATCTGTCTTCTACAAAAACTTAGCTCACCATAATCCCACCTTGTGTTTGACATATGGAGTGAGCACAAGTCGTTATTTGTAATACTCTGGTTTTAGATACAATGACCCTGAATTTAGACCAATAATAACCATACTCAAATGACCAAGGCAAATATATATGTCTGTAAAGTTTCTTGAAAATATGTCAAGAAATATAGCCACCTTGTGACCTTGACCCAATACTGATTGGTGGTTTTGACCCTTTGTAGGGCTAGACATTAAGGGAAGCCTATAATAATTGGAGACTAGTGAAATCTTTACCTGGGCTGGCTTGTGGTTCTAAAAACCACCAGCCTGACTGATTTGTCAAAATTTGATATCGATTACCATGTTTAATGCTATCGGGTCAGTGGAATTAATTTCTAGCCCTGCTTTGTTGTTTGTGACCTAGACCACATAATGATTGGTGACCTTTACCAAGTAGTTGGTGGTGACCTCAAACTTTTAGTAGTTGGTGACATTGACCCAGTAGCTGTTTGTGACATTTACCCAGTAATTGATGAAGACCTTAATCTTTTAGTAGTTGGTGACCTTAATCCAGTAGTTGTTGGTGACCTTAACCATTTAGTAGTTTGTGACCTTAACCATTTAGTAAGTGATGACATTGACCCAGTAGTTGTTGGTGACATTGACCCAGTAGTAGTTGATGACCTTAATCCAGTAGTAATTGATGACCTTAATCCAGTAGTTGTTGGTGACCTTAACCATTTAGTAGTTTGTGACCTTAACCTTTTAATGGTTGGTGACCTTAACCTTTAAGTAGTTTGTGACCTTAACTTTAGTAGTTGATGACATTAACCTTTTAGTAGTTTGTGACCTTGACCAAGTAGCTGTTTGGGACATTTACCCAGTAGCTGTTGGTGACCTTGACCCAGTAGCTGTTGGTGACCTTAACATTTTAGTAGTTTGTGAACTTGACCAAGTAGCTGTTTGGGACATTTACCCAGTAATTGTTGGTTACCTTAACCCAGTGGTTGTTGGTGACCTTAACCTTTTAGTAGTTGGTGACCTTAACTTTAAGTAGTTGGTGACATTGACCTTTTAGTAGTTTGTGACATTGACCTTTTAGTAGTTTGTGACATTGACCCAGTAGCTGTTTGTGACATTTACCCAGTAATTGTTGGTTATCTTCACCTTTTAGTGGTTGGTGACCTAGACCTTAACCCAGTAGCTGTTGGTGACCTTGACCCAGTAGTTGTTGGTGACCTTAACCTTTTAGTAGTTTGTGACCTTGACCCAGTAGCTGTTTGTGACATTGACCCAGTAATTGTTGGTTACCTTAACCTTTTAGTGGTTGGTGACCTAGACCTTAACCCAGTAGTTGTTGGTGACCTTAACCCAGTAGCCGTTTGTGACATTGACCCAGTAATTGTTGGTTACCTTAACCTTTAAGTGGTTGGTGACCTAGACCTTAATCCAGTAGTTGTTGGTGATGGAACGTAAAACTTACCTGGTACAAACTGACAGCAGAGATAAGCGGTAAAGGGCTTGTTGAATTGTTGGCTGGTTTAAACGCTGTGATGTCATACTGCTTGCTGTAATCATTCCAACCTATAAACATACAGCGATGAACTGATTTATTACATTAAATCCTGTAATAGCAGTTATAAAAACAAGAGGCCCAAGAGGGCCTGTATCGCTCACCTGAATATTTAAGCAGTCATAGCAAAACATTCTCATTAAATATTATATTGCACTAAAAATATTTCCCTTGCAAACTTTGTTGGCTCCATCTGTTGAAACTACCAGCAAAATATTATTATAAGATTCTATGCTTTTTGATTCTTCTTCAGAAGTTGCTTGACATATTTTTCCCTGTGATCTTGTAAGTAGGTCAATGTCATTTTCCTTCTCAAATTGGTTAGCTCTATTCCAAAAAGCTACCAGCCAAATCTTATGAATCCATTCCTTTTAGTTCTCAAGAACAAATCCATTAAAATGTTGTTGACCTCTGTGACCTCTAAAGTAGGTTGAGGTCATTTTCATTTGCAAACTTTGGTGAGCTCTATCCCGGGAAGTCACCAGCCAAATATTATAATTTTATGCCTTTTAATTCTTCAGAAGAAGCTGTTTGAACTGTTTGACATATTTGAACGCTGTGACCTTGAAAGTAGGTCAAGGTCATTTTCATTCGCAAACTTTGTTTGGCTCTTTCCCAGGAAGCCACCTGCCAAATATTAAGATTTTATAACTACCAGTTCTTCAGAAGAAGTCGTTTAAAGTGTTTGACATATCTGCCTCATGTGACCTTAAAAGAAGGTCAAGGTCATTTTCATTCTCAAACTTTGTTCGGCTCTTTCCTAGGAAGCTACAA
>NW_018408623.1:466786-485109 GCF_002113885.1 Mizuhopecten yessoensis | reverse complement strand
AAGAAGTCGTTTGAAGTTTTTGACATATTTGACCCCTGTGACCTTGAAAACAGGTCAAGGTCATTTTCGTTCTCAAACTTTGTAGGGCTCCTACCAACGAAGCTTTCAGCCAAATATCATGACTCTAGGCCTGTCCGTTCTTCAGAAGAAGTTGTTTAAAGGAAAAGTTGACGGACGAGGACGGACGGACGGACGGACGGACGGACGCCGCGCCACGGCATAAGCTCACTTGGCACGAAGTGCCAAGTGAGCTAAAAACAAGGCAGTCTAATAATAGCAGTGTTGAAATTTTCCGATGGTCCCATATATATATATGATAGCGGTGACAAAATTCTGACACTGAGTCTAGAAACATAATAGAGGTGACAAAATTCTGTGACATTGAGTCTATTAACATAATAGAGGTGACAAAATTCTGTGATACTGAGTCTAGTAACATAATAGAGGTGATAAAATGTTGTGACACTGAGTCTAGTAACATAATAGAGGTGACAACATTATGTGACATTGAGTCTGTTAACATAATAGAGGTGATAAAGTATTGTGACACTGAGTCTAGTAATATAATATAGGTGACACAATTATGTGACACTGAGTCTAGTAACCTAATAGAGGTGACAAAAGTCTGTGACACTGAGTCTAGTAACATAATAGAGGTGACAAAATTCTGTGACACTGAGTCTAGTAACATAGTAGGTGACAAAATTCTGTGACATTGAGTCTGTTAACATAATAGAGGTGACAAAATTCTGTGATACTGAGTCTAGTAACATAATAGAGGTGACGAAATTCTGTGACATTGAGTCTGTTAACATAATAGAGGCGATGAAATTCTGTGACATTGAGTCTAGTAACATAATAGAGGTGATAAAGTGTTGTGACACTGAGTCTAGAAACATAATAGAGGTGACGAAATTCTGTGACACTGAGTCTAGTAACATAATAGAAGTGATGAAATGTTGTGACACTGAGTCTAGTAATATAATAGAGGTGATAAAATGTTGTGACACTTGAGTCTAGTAACATAGTACTGGTGACAAAATTCTGTGACACTGAGTCAAGTAACATAATAGAGGTGACAAAAATGTGTGACTTTTGATGCAGCCTTATTTATCTTGTCAAATCAACCTGGTCGTCCCACTTTACAAGAAATGTCGCTTTTATTGTTCTTGCAAATCACTCTTATAATTCCGTTTTTCACCAAATGTTGGTTACTCAGGCATTCTGGTGACTCACGAACCATGTTCAGATAATACATTCATTGTAACATTCATGGCTAGGCAGGAGTTATTGTCATTTAACATTTTCAATATGTATGTTTATCTAACAAACTGCTTAATAATATAACACACAAGTTCCTGGTCCTGAAATATTTACAAAAGGACTATCTAATCTACCTCTTTTTATAGCTTCAACAGAATTTTGCCAATTTCTGTAATAAATAACTTCATTATAGGAGCTCAGAAAACATGCCCTACAGGAAATAATGATCTCATTATGTGAACAGTGATCATGACAATTTAAGGATCCCTGTGCCACTGCCAGCTAGTACACCTTAATTTACCCTTTCACCACTGTAGACGACATTAGACTCATCCAGATCAATGCATGGGAGAGTCTACTAAAGTTGCATAGGGGTGAAAGGGTTAATTAATGCGTAATGGAACTGATTTTTCTGGTATCACTATAGAGTTTTGATAAATCCTTTATGAAAAAAAAATACACCTTGCAAGACTTCTGTGAACAAATAATAGAGATAAAATAAACAAATAATAATCAATAATAGTGAGTGTAAATATAAAGAGTGGCTAGAATAGGATTTGAACCCTGAACCTTGACTTGGTGTACGATCACTCCAAACTAGCTAGCTGGTCAACAGTAGTCCCCCACCCCTTTGAGCTACAGTGATATCAATAGTGAGATGAAGGGGAGGTTACTCTAGTTAAGAAGTACCACTGTGGAATTCCGCAGTGTTTTGCCTGCTTTGGGACAGGAATCCTCAAAGTTTTCACAGCAGGAGATTGAAAGTAATCATGTATATGGGAAGAGTAATTACATCATTACTCATTTCAGGTAGACAACACTTCAAATTTCCAAACTAAAACACTGACAGGTCAGTAAGGGCCCCGTCTTGTAGCAATATATACCCCATAATCATCAAGAAGCAATCTCCCCATATAGCTGAGCTTGACGTTTGACATTTAGACTTCAAAAAGAATTATACATTTAATGTAAATACTGGTGCAATACTCATTTGTTAGCTTTGATTTGTTGTATTTCACCTTATATACCTCCTCCATCAAGAGCCAAGGTCAAAGTCAGAGATCCACATTGTCTTTGACCTTTGGACCCAAAAGACCTTGACCATAAACCCAATGACCCTGATCTTTGGTCAGTTGACTTATTTTTTAATTCCGACCAACTTTGCTTCTTAATATCATAACAAAATGTTCATCAGTGAAAAATACAAAACTTGACCTTGACCCTTTGCACCCCGTAACCTGGACCTAAGATCAGTTGACTCTGTTTTAAGTTCTGAATAACATTGCTTCATAATGTCATAACAAAATGTTCATCAGGGAAAAGGTACAAAATTTAACCTTCACCTTTAACCCAGTGACCTTGACCTTCTGAGCAACATTGCTTCAAAGTGTCATAGCGAAATGTTCACCAGTGAAATGATACAAAATTTAACCTTGACCTTTGACCCAATGACCTTGACCTTTGGTCAGTTGACTCCTTGTTTAATTCTGATCAACTTTGCTTCATATTATCATAAAAAAATGTTCATCAGTGAAAAGATGTAAAATTTGACCTTGACCTTTGAACCTTATGACCTTGACCTTTGACCTTGAGTATTTACCTTAATGTGTATTTTTGTGAACTGAACATCTTGACCAAGTTTCATGTACATCGGTCAATTAATACCAAAGTTATCAGCCAGGAACAAAATTTGTGGATGGACAGACAGACAGACAAGACAGACAGATTTGTGGATGGACAGACAGACAGACAAGACAGACAGACAGAGTGATTACTATAGGGCACCCGTATCTCTGATACGGGGCCCAAATTAACGTATATTGTAGATACTATCCCTTGCCATTCATATGTTTTACTATTGAAAATTCTATTTCAGTGGAAGTTAATTTATCTATCAGGAGACAGGGAGCTACAATATGGTAAACCAAGGTACAGCAAAACATATAGACATTATAAGACTCAAAAAACAGAAATAATCTATAAAAATTCTATCAAATTTTATGTAAATCACATGCTGAAGTGTTCAACAGTGGTCATTTCCACTTCCAAAATTATCAATGAGGGAGAAAGTACATGAAACGCCACTGAAACTGCTTTGCTTCATTTACTTTTCCCTTCTATGTATCAAATTAACTCTAAAAAGCATTCAATTGATTCAGGCACACCTGTTATGATCATTACATACACCCTGCAGTAACCTAGGAGATCATTTAACCACAGGATGTAGATTTTGAGTTTGTGTGAGTTTGGACTTAAATGAAGGAGTTTTGTGGGAGATTGGTAAATTTTGTCAAATTGAGGGAGTCGCCCTTCTAATGAAGGAGGGTTGATTAATATAATCTTCCCCTACCCTGAGGGTGTGACATAGAAATCTCCAACCCGAGAGGTGATGTTTTTTGGTTGTCTAACCCGAGGCTCTGCCCGGATGATTATTTTTCTCCCATCCTATCATTTTAGTCACAACTCCACCGGCAGTAGTGTAAACAAAAACACATACGGGGATATGGATATTGTCATTCACCTTAGATGACGTCACAATTACCGGTGACGCGTTTTAATGACGTCACAATCTATCTCCCCCTAGGGGGTGACCAGCTGATCTTTCCTGGCTTATACGGGAGACACACATGTGAAGGTTGGGAGAAAACTATATGCACTTGTGTTTTTCAGTGATGAAATGATACTGACAAATTACATCTCACATCATTCACACCATAGGTAATAAACAATACCTCACCAATGATTGTATTTTCTTGTAATAGAAAAGTCTAATCTGGACAGGCCAGGATTCAACCTAATTTACTTAAGGTGAAGGGTACCAACAAGTTAGACTAAATATTTACTACTGTCACTAAAGTGAAATTTTTAAAATTAGAAAAACTGCCGGCCTCAAACACAGCTTTCTGCTGAGGACCTTTACATTGCTTAGCTTACACCAATATCACTGTGTGGGAATTGTTATGTACAGCATGACCAGCAAAACACATGAAAAACTTGGCAGGGGAAGTAACTCTAAGCCAGAAACACTACTTTTGGTTGCTTTATCTTCTATATATCATGTATAGAATGGAGAAATATACTTTTAACTTATTCACCCCTGAAATTTCATAATAAACTATTCCAATCATTGAATTGAAAGAGTTCAAATGTGTCTTCAGGGGTGAATGAGTTAAGTCCAAAACATTTCAGTGGAACTCTTCTGTCGGGTTACACCTGATGCAGTGGTATGCTTTACCTTAAGTGTACCTGCCACTGTACATGTGTCCCAATTTTGATAACATTAGGCAGGGAGCTCTATAACATGCACCGAACTAAATGTCGTGATATTTGTTTTTAAATATTCTTTTCAGCATAAAGTGAAAAGAACTTTAAAATCACTGCTTTCAATTTTAAGTATATTATCAAATGTTTATAACTTCTATAAATAACTTCCTCACCTGTACAAGGTGAGTTTATTCAAATACTTATACAAGACATCTACCAGTAATAGTTCTCAATGTCTGTTTAAGATGACGTTGAATCATATACAGACCTTTAAAGATTTATAACACTACAATAATAATAACTATGAATTGTATTTTTATTTTTTTCAAAATTGCTCCACACCTGGAAACAGATCATAAAATATTTATTTTATGAATGATTAATATTGACTTTGTTAACTTTAAGGATGGCCAACACCCTTTTGTTCAACATTATGTAAACAGAATTGTGCTGCAAAACCATCAGATGCATTTCAATTCTTACATTTACAATCAAAACAATAAACTTAAAGGCTTTTTAATATTTCCAGACGGTTTCTTTTAAGGTTCATCACACATTTTAAACAATCTGTTTTAATACCAAAATGGTGGAACAGCCATTTATGTGGGAACTGTAAATGTTGTGTTTTTCATTTTATATAAAATTTCTTCTCCTGGTCCAAGTGGATACTACATACAGCAATTTCCGCATAGCCTTTCACCCCTATGTAACTTTTGTAGACTCTACCATGCATTAATATGGATCTCCATTATGGTCTACAGTGGTGAAAGGGTTAAAA
Organism: Mizuhopecten yessoensis; assembly: GCF_002113885.1. Lineage (NCBI taxonomy): Eukaryota > Metazoa > Mollusca > Bivalvia > Pectinida > Pectinidae > Mizuhopecten > Mizuhopecten yessoensis. The sequence goes on along the minus strand of NW_018408623.1, from coordinate 479,804 downwards.
ACAATAAACTGATCTAGAGGTGTGTTTTTGTTGTTTTTAAAGATTTAACACCCATTATATTACTCAAAAGTATAGTTGTGTAGGGCTGGAACAATTAAAGTATTCAGTAATGGGGCCTGACCCTTAATTATGACCAAATCTGATAGCATTAGCGTATTCATTTTTGTCACGACCAGCAATTGTTATCAGTCCATGTGTATGGCTAAGGGTTGGGATCTCAGTTGTTTCTATGTTACTGCTTTTCTCTGTACACCTATATATATATATACCCATAAGTAAGATATACTTCATTGTACCTGGCCATTGTATTGACATAGGTATGTGCACTTAACACCTGTTGTTGTGTTTATATGTGTTTCTCTTGATTTGGTATTGTTAAGTCTTCATATCTAACATCAATAGATAGTTTAACTATAGCCCACTTTACGAAAAATATCCTGGGAAACGGTGATTTTTAACCTGATTTCTTTTGTAACAACTTTGCAACATTTACTGACATAGATCCCTTTGTAACAATGACATTCCAGGTTAATATAATCACAGAGAATATATCTTGTGTGTTGGTTTTGATATCAGTTTCGTAAAGCAACAAAATAGCAAAAAAACAACATTTTAATCTCAAAATAATTAACTCTGAAAGTAATAAAAACCTTAGAAATTATCCTGCAGTGACAAAACTACCTTGTAGAATTTACTGACATAATCAAACTTTTTCACTCTTTAAAATTGTCAAAATTATGATGTGTTTGTTCAAACTATAATTCTCAAAATAGCATTTCTAAGACTTTCAAAATTAAGACATTAACATACATCTAGTCATTTTTAAGTTTTATATTAAACAGATGCAGTCTTTGTAAAATAAAAATGACAGTACATAAGGTAACATTAACTTTCATTTTCCTTTGATTTGGTACTAATGCTACATTGTAATTAAATTTTAAGTGAGTTTACATAATTCTAGAGGGTGTCAAATAAACATTCCCTAAACACACATTAACTAGGAAATTATTACACAGATTAAAAGCTTTGTACAGCAAAAACCGTTTCTCACACTTTTGTTAGTTGCTAGTTTAAAGATACGGTAAGGTGTTGCTCACTGAAAATCAAGAAGTATGTAAAACTATAAGGAAGTTATGCTCTAGGCAAATGTTAGTATCAACCAGAGGCCAAATGTACCTGTATCGCTCAACTGATATTCAATGTTTTGAACTTCAAATTCTGTGGAAATCTAATTCATTTAAGGATCCCCTTATCACTGCCAAAAAGTGTAATTAAATATTGGAAATTGAAACTGCTTTTTCCGACATGACTATTGCTTTGATAAATCATTTCGGAAATGAAAACCATACCTTGTGGGACTTTAACAAAATAAAAACAACAACAATGTTCCGAGTGTAAAAACTAGCAGGGCGCTAGACTGGGATTAAATTTGGTTTGGTTTGTTTGTGTTTTACGTCCTATTAACAGCTATGGTCATTTAAGGTCATGCCAGGTATAATTGATGGTGGAGGAACGCCGGAGTTCCCGAAGAAAAACCACCGACCACCGGCCAGTACCTGGCGACTGCCCCATGTAGGTCTGGAACCAGCGACCCAGTGGTGGAGGGCTAGTGGTAGCAGAATGTCAGACGCATTTAGGGTTGTCACGATACACTTTACCCACGATTCGATACACCTTTATTTTAAAATATAAACAAAATTAGATGTATAAGCCGTCGATACACGGGAACCCGAAGTGTTTCCACACTTTTGATTTGAAGCTTGCCGGAGCATCACAAATTTTCATTTCCTTACAGCGGTCCGCCATTTAGTAATGAATGCTTTGAGAAAATTGCATCCTCGCAACAATTGGTTGAGAGTTTAGAGATCAGCCAATGAAAATGAACGTCTCAAAGTCGTTTCAGCTGAAGCGGCATCCACTAGTATTCAGATCGTGATGTATCGAAAATCCGGAAAAATACATCGTGAATCGAACATAAATAATCGCAGTACAAGTGCATCGCGGTGAATTGTGATGCCTCTAGACGGATTCTGCTACCACTAGCCCTCCAACACTGGGAATTCTAACCCTGGACTTTAGATTGTTATAATATATCTTCATCCTATTGAATTGCCCAGCTGATCAACAGAGCAGTTTCATGGTCCAAAAAATATTGTGCTACAGTAATATTCAAACAGAAGTTAAGGGGAGATAACTGTAAATAGGTAAAAACATAGTAGTAATCAGGGATCTAAACAAAACTTGATAGCCTTCTTGGCTATTAACTCATTCACCCCTGAAGACACATTTGAATACTGACCTTCTATGGGATGTTGTTAGATCTTCAACGCGACATATCAGTAAACGGGAGCGATGTGAAGATATAATTTTAATTAGATTGTTCCAAATCAAAAGTTGGTATAGTTCATTATGAAATTTCAGGGGTGAATGAATTTAATATCATGACATTTGGCCTCTTGGTTATTCAGAGGAACTTGTTTAGAGGTTTTCCTACATCTGAACCCAGAGGTGACCTTGATGGAGCGTTTATCACCAGATATGAACAGTTTTGCAGGATTTATAAAATATAATGATACATAACATAAATGACATTTAACCTTGAGGGGACTCTTTACTGTAACTGAACATATTAAGTATGACAGGTTTTTTGTGGACCATGCAAGACTTTAACTTGTATTAACCTCAATATGAAATACCGACATGATTGTACTGACACAGAGTTGAGAGATAATTTAATTCACATCTGTAATTTTTGGTTCCATTTGAAATTTCATTATATACTTATGGTACCTTTACATCAATCACATTCACCTCAATCATACTTGCCAACTTTTTGAAATTTTCAGGGGGGAGATTACGCCTGCTTAGAATTAAAAGCATAAATAAAATGTGTGTATATGTACACCCTAGGGGAAAAAACAACACTTTTAAATGGCATCTTTTAGGCTGTTCTTTCAGATGAGATCATTAGATGTTAGAATATAGGAATAGCTTTGCAAATTAACTGGTTGAAAAGCTCAATTTTAGGGTTTAAAATGGGGGGTCTCTCTCTGAAATCGGGAGAGTTAACAAGTATGCTCAATATATATAGAGAGAGAGATCATTGTCGTGTAGCTATATACAGCAACGGTTGTTTTGTGCCGTCTCCCATTAACATTTTGACTGATACCAATGAATCAACAGAGAACAGTGGTAAGGTGTTGTTTTCCTCTTCTTAGTACTGTTTTGTCTATGAAATATCCTGATATAATAAAGTAATTATAAGAACTTTTTGAACTTTTATTACGCTCATAAACATAGCTGTTTAAATTAAGTAACGGTTTTGCATTGATGTGAAACCAGCTGTTAAGGATAAGTAATGTCTGTTCGGAAATATTGGGAGCTGGAGAGTTTGACGAGTAAAATGATACTTCATAGAATAGATGACCATGATAAGTACAAAAACAGCTAATCTAGTCTTACTAATCCGCTAAAATCAGTAGAAGCCTAAACAGGAAACGGCACAATATTACCGTTGCTGAACACAGCTACGTTTGTACATGAAAGAGGAGATTCTAACTAGAGAATAATAGGGTAGGTCTTACCACGGAATTAGATTAGACTAAGTCCGTGGTCTTACCACGGAATTAGATTAGACTAAGTCCGTGGTCTTACACATTAACACAGAGATCCTTGAACATGGGGGTTTTATGTCACCAAAATCCCTTGTTTGGCTTAAAATCATTGGAACACTCAAATTCCAGGGGAATATGATAATAATCATAAAAAGAATTTATTACATATATGTACATGTGTATCCAGTTTTCAGTTCTCCTTCAGTAAAGAGACAAAAGAATATAGGCATGGTTTTATAGTTGCAGCAAGAATGAATTACAATTTTGAAAATAGCAAAAAGCTCATTAAGACAGCTAGAACATGAAATGTTCCCGCAGTGAAATATCCAAAACAAAGCTCTCTTTAAACTGTCAAACTGATAATGCCTTAGTTCCATTACTGATAAAATATTATAATTCTTAATAACTCCTTCACAATTAAAAACATCAATAAATTAAGTATTTAAATTAAATACATGGATCTAAGTTCTAGTGGTTAATTAGATCATTAACAAATGCAGTCTGGTTATACATATAGTGTCGCACAAGCCGATATCGGCTGGAATTCACTTTTTGACTACAGTATTTTATGCATGTATTATGTCTTGTGAGGAGTGAAAAATAAAATTAAATAAATGAATGTAGGTATGGTATACAGAAAAAAATATTTTAGAAATGCAAAAAGGTGAAAAAATATTACAACAGTCTAACAGTAATAGATCAACGAAAAAACTTCCTTCATGTTTTTATGCAAACCAGTCTTAAATGAGTCAAGTTGATTGTGTAGGGTGTGAAATAGATATTCCTCATAAAGAAAATCATAAAGATTAAAAGCTTTGTACAGGTAAAGATAAATGTTAGCACTTCTGTTGGTTACTTAGATACTGGAGAGTGTTACTAGATTCAATAAGGAAATGCAGTCTTATTTATGTTTATGAATTTAAAAAAAAAGCCAAGTCATGCACTAACACACACTCTGTAAAGTATATACCATGTTTATTCTGAATAACCATGTTTTGCAATCATCACAAAACACTATGTTACCTGATCCAGTTGGCTGTGAGGTCACAAATTAACAGATTTTGAACCCTGATATAATAAGCTTCCAGGTAGTTGATTCAGGTTCACCTTCCTGCATCAGAGCAATATGTGTCAGACGAACCACTAAACATCCTAAAAACAATTGGATACTTATTGTGTATCTCAAGTCAGCCATTGACAAGATAATCACAATTCACCGTACAGTGTACACCTCTAACTTAGTAATAGCATACAGTAACTGTATTCTAAGTATTAAAATGATATAACACAAACATGATATTCCTATAATGTGCCCTTCCCGGTGGTGCATGCACTTCTGGAAGTCTGATCCTAAGTCATGGTCAGTCTAAACCAATTTTTATAATTAACTTATTATACAGGCCTTTTAAAAACTATTTTCCTGATTGAATTTATATTAGTGTAGCTACAATGTATATGCATACAAGTACAAGTCTTAATAGGTTTTCTGAATTTGCGACTCAGAATTACTGTACCCGCGGGTACCTGTTTTGTTTTTAAATGAATGTGCAGATTGTAACAGCAAAACAAAATTAACTCATTCACCCATGAAATTTCATAATGAACTATTCCAACCTTTGAATTGGGAGAGTTTAAATGTATCTTCAGGGGTGAATGAGTTAAAGCTGTATGCCTATAGCTTCCATCCATTATATATAATGTCACTTCAAACTTCAAGACAACTGTATGCCTCACTTCCATATTTAATCTCTTTCATGGCCAATTATGACAATCATTCTCATGCCCTGTCCTATAACTGTATAATGGGGGGTTTTCACAGAAAATATTAAGAATTGATACGGATTGTGGAAGGGTGCTTATTGCAGTATAGGTGTGTATGTGAAATAAAAACACAACCTTTCAAGAAACACTTTTTATAAAGTTATCTGATATTATATATTCTGTACATTTCTATTCATAATGATAAATTTTACTACAGTGTATAGTACCACATAATGAGGAGCGTATTTACAACAGATACAATGTACATGTGTGTTTATCAGAAGAAATATGGTATGTGTATTGTGTACTGAACGTTGTTTTGACCGTCTCCAAGATCAGGTTACGATTAAAAAGATTTTCTGCATTTCCAATTTGTTACTTCACATAATATGACAGTAGTTACCGCTGCTGAATATATAGTTACACGACAGTGGATTCTAACCAAAGAATAATAGGGAAGGTCTTACACGTTGACGGAAAGATCCTTGGAAATGATAGAGGGTTTTATGTTATCAGAATCCCTTTTTGGCCTAAAATCATTGGAACACTGAAATTATAGGGGAAAACATTAATATCATAAAGATAATCCATTATTCAGTTTTCAGTACTCGTTCAGTAAAGAAACAAAAGTGTGGTTTCAGCTGCACCAAAGAGTAGAACTTTGAAATAACAAACAGCTTAAGGCAGAACATGGGATGTATGTGGGAATTATTTATTATAATTCAATAAACAAGACATTAAAAAAATTCCAGTAATGGAACGTATACATAATAACTTGGCTACAACGCTATGCAACGTCAATAAAACTTTGTCATAATGTTACACACAAGTGTTACATGAAAATGTCCCACAACCTTTCATTTGCAGCGTAAGTTACCGTTACCTGAATGCAACGTTGTTTCCTTACGTAACTGCAACGTTTTCAGGGCGTTTTGTGCCCACAGGGATTATAAATTAGGTAAGTGTATCAAAATATAAGCTGATACCGGCTGGAATTCACTTTTTAACCACAGTATTTTATGTACAAGTATGTGTTGTCTTGTGATGTCAGTGACATTGAAATAAAATAAATATGTATACAGAAAAATGTAAAAAGGTTAGAAAGTATTACGACAGTTAAACAGTAAAAGATAAAAAAAAAAAAAAAAAAAACTTGTACAGGTAAGGTTTCTAAGATACTGGAGAGTGTTACTAGATTCAATAAGGAAATGCAGTCTTATTTATGTTTATGAATTTGAAAAAAACAGTCATGCACTAACACACGCCCTGTGAGCATACCGTATTTATTCTAAATAATCATTACCATGTTTTGGTATTATCACAAAACACTATATGTTACCTGCTCCAGTTGGCTGTGAGGTCTTGCACAAATTAATAGATTCTGAACCCTGTGAGGTCTTGCACAAATTAATAGATTTTTTTGTAAGTTGTAAGTCGACTACTGAAGCATTTTTCATTAATATGTAACATGTACAACGACTTGAGAAGTCAGTCAATATATCGAAAAATACTATTGGCAAAAACCTTCAATGTTTAAATGAATCCAGTTATTGTGTGTCAATAACAACAAGGGAACTAAGCCGTCTCGGCAAATTTATTTTTGAAGCAAATAAGATAAGAGCTGATTTTCTTTAACTCGTACTCCACTTTTGTCTTGCTGTTTCACATCCTTATTATGTATTGTATGTAATATGTACTCATGGGCCGTAAGGCCTACAGTCAATAAATTGAATTGAATTGAAATTAGTATTACAATTACAGCAACTGTATTCTAGTTTAAGTATTAAAATGACTTTTACACAAATATTATATTCCTTTACCAGGTATTCCCTCCCCTGTGGTGCATGCAGAAAGTGTGATCTTAAGACAGTCTAACCAATATTTTTATAAACTTATTTTACATATGCCTTGTTAAAATATTTTCCTGATTAAATTCATTAATAAGTTTAGCTACATTCATACAAGTACATTAGTCTTGGTAGGTTTTCAGAACTTGCGATTCAGAATTACAGCTGTATGCCTTAGCTTCTATTCATCATAATGTCCATTCAAGATAAACTCCTAGTATGTCCTGCTTCCATTAACAAGAGGCCCAAGAGGGCCTGTATCGCTCACCTGAATATTTAAGCAGTCATAGCAAAACATTCTCATTAAATATTATATTGCACTAAAAATATTTCCCTTGCAAACTTTGTTGGCTCCATCTGTTGAAACTACCAGCAAAATATTATTATAAGATTCTATGCTTTTTGATTCTTCTTCAGAAGTTGCTTGACATATTTTCCCCTGTAATTAGGTCAATGTCATTTTCCTTCTCAAATTGGTTAGCTCTATTCCAAAAAGCTACCAGCCAAATCTTATGAATCCATTCCTTTTAGTTCTCAAGAACAAATCCATTAAAATGTTGTTGACCTCTGTGACCTCTAAAGTAGGTTGAGGTCATTTTCATTTGCAAACTTTGGTGAGCTCTATCCCGGGAAGTCACCAGCCAAATATTATAATTTTATGCCTTTTAATTCTTCAGAAGAAGCTGTTTGAACTGTTTGACATATTTGAACGCTGTGACCTTGAAAGTAGGTCAAGGTCATTTTCATTCGCAAACTTTGTTTGGCTCTTTCCCAGGAAGCCACCTGCCAAATATTAAGATTTTATAACTACCAGTTCTTCAGAAGAAGTCGTTTAAAGTGTTTGACATATCTGCCTCATGTGACCTTAAAAGAAGGTCAAGGTCATTTTCATTCTCAAACTTTGTTCGGCTCTTTCCTAGGAAGCTACAAGCCAAATATAGAGATTATATACCTTTCAGTTCTTCAGAAGAAGTCGTTTGAAGTGTCTGACACATTTGACTCCTGTGACCTTGAAAGAAGGTCAAGGTCATTTTCATTCTCAAACTTTGTCGGGCTCTATCCAAGGAAGCCATCAATCAAAAATAAAGATTCTATACCTTTCAGTTCTTCAGAAGAAGTCATTTGAAGCTTTTGACATATATGACCCCTGTGACCTTGAAAGTAGGTCAAACTAGTTTTCATTCTCAAACTTTGTTGGGCTCTATCCCAGGAAGCCACCAGCCAAATATAAAGATTATATACCTTTCAGTTCTTCAGAAGAAGTCGTTTGAAGTGTTTGACACATTTGACCCCTGTGACCTTGAAAGAAGGTCAAGGTAATTTTCATTCTCAAACTTTGTTGGGCTCCATCCAAGGAAGCCATCAGCCAAATATGAAGATTCTATACCTTTTAATTCTTCAGAAGAAGTCGTTTGAAGTTTTTGACATATTTGACCCCTGTGACCTTGAAAGTAGGTCAAACTAATTTTCATTCTCAAACTTTGTTGGTCTCTATCCCAGGAAGCCACCAGCCAAATATAAAGATTCTATACCTTTCAGTTCTTCAGAAGAAGTCGTTTGAAGTGTTTGACACATTTGACCCCTGTGACCTTGAAAGTAGGTCAAGGTCATTTTCATTCTCAAACTTTGTTGGGCTCTATCCCAGGAAGCCATCAGCCAAATATGAAGATTCTATACCTTTTAGTTCTTTAGAAGAAGTCGTTTGAAGTTTTTGACATATTTGACCCCTGTGACCTTGAAAACAGGTCAAGGTCATTTTCGTTCTCAAACTTTGTAGGGCTCCTACCAACGAAGCTTTCAGCTAAATATCATGACTCTAGGCCTGTCCGTTCTTCAGAAGAAGTTGTTTAAAGGAAAAGTTGACGGACGAGGACGGACGAGGACAGACGGACGACGAACGCCGCGCCACGTCATAAGCTCACTTGGCACTTCGTGCCAGGTGAGCTAATAAAACCACAACCTTTCAAGATACACTTTTTATAAAATTATCTGATATTTTATATTCTTTCCATTTCCATTTATAATGATAAAGTTTACTAGTACCAGTCAATTATGGAGTGTATTTGTAACAGATACATTATGTACATGTGTGTTTATCAGAAGAAATTTGGTATGTTTATTGTGTACTGAATGTTGTTTTGACCGTCTCCAAGATCAGGTTACGATTAAAAAGATTTTCTGCATTTCCAATATGTTTCTTAACATAATATGACTGTCAATCTTATCGGTCGTAAAAACAAATCCATTTCAGGTTTTATGTTTGAAAGACTAACAACCTTATTAAAAGCCATTCACTGTTTTTTTTTAAACCAAAACATTAATTCTCCTGAATTTATGTCAAGAATTACCCAATCACAGCTACGCACGGCTTTTAGACGAACCAAACCTTTACACGGACCACAGTGTACATGTAAAACAAGTACATGCTGTTACATCAATACATAAAGGGTTGTCTTTCACATTACAATGCAATATATAGGCTGAGCAACCTATAAACACTGTTTTGCCATTGTATATTGGTTAGTTGACCAATCACTTAATAGTAGGAAGTGGAAAAATGGGTCGGCAACGTGACTGCATAAACAACAGGTGTAATACAATGAGAACTCTACATATTGAACAGATCAATCTCAACCCACTCACATATAGGCCAACACGTGAATAAAACAGATGACTCATCTTTCACAGAAAAATGTCACGTACTCAGAACTTACCCGTAAGTGTAAGAGTGTATGTATACCTACATAAATCCAAAGCTGCGCTTATAAAAAGAAATATTTCTTGCATTTTAAAATGTTTCTCCCGCATAGCAGTACTGAACGCTTTACATAGTTAAACTATTAACAACTTCCATGATTCTGGAAAACCAGCTACTTGGTTATGCTTCCAGTAAGTTTATTTTAAGCGAGTTTTGATCTGTTTTGGAAAACCATTTTCCATTTCATATTCAAACAGACGTTGATATTTAGTTTGCTTATATATAAATATTGATTTTAAAAATCATGTCGACATTTTAGAAGTAAATTACAATGTAGTACAATTTTGTACATTGAGATATTAGTTATGATACTGTCTGTGAACTTTTAAGCTGTTAAAATGATAAATAAAAGTCATATATTTTACTTCAAATAAACAAACTAGATAACTAAATATAGGAAAATGGAAAACACATAACCAGTTCATGTTGGTCTACACAAGATATTAAGCTGAGGGATCAAGTGAACAAGTTGAGTGTGAAAATTATTATTGTAAGATGTTTTGTGATGCATTTTTCAAAAATATAAATTATAAAAAAATCTTTCATATTTATTCCATTATCTACCACAATTCACAATTCTATCTGATGACCTCTAGGTTTAGAAAAAGAATCATAAATGTACAGGATTTGTGACAAATATGGTTTCCCCTACAGACTTTTTGTCTGTGCTTAATTGGTTGCAGACTAAGCTGAACTCATCTGCTCACTGGTATCTGTGTCGCCCTAGCTAGGCACCTCGAGCTCTGCGATCGTGTGTCAGTATATTTCTGTGAACTATAACACTTCTGCGATCGTGTGTTAGTATATTTCTGTGAGCTATAACACCTCTGTAGCTTCAGTCTGTGGGCGACGTCATCATGTTGCGAGAACACAAAATCAGATACAGACAGAGTATCTCGGGATTTTTTATAAACAGTAGTATAAATTGTAGTTTGCATGCTCATGTCATTTAATTATCCTCTTTTTGTCATAGACAGCCAAATTGATGCCAACAATGAAATTATTTTGATAAACCAGAAAAAGGTTAAGAGACCTTCATATGACTTACCACTGTTTTAAAGAACAGGAACATGTTATAACACTAGAAGGTGACGTCGTTTACTAGAGGAGGGGATTTATCAGGATAAATATGGTCTGCTTCATGTGTAGTTGATACAAAACCAGAAGCCTACCTAGTTCAGATATCCAGAATTACTTTTCTTACAAATAGGACATATTCTGCAATTATCATGTCAATAAATGGAAGCATGAATCCATACGTATACATGTATATACAGTATCTCATTTTGACTACAGCTGGTACAATTTATATCTTTGATTAGCATCTCCTCTACAAATAAAAAAAATTGATACTGGAGTATGAAAAATGTATACATGTATTTAAATTTATAAATGTACTTACCGTGTAAATCTATATACAACCTGACAATTATGTGACGAGTGTCATCGATGGAGCAGAAGACGCTTACCCTTCTGGAACACCTGGTCTTATTATCCTTGTACTTTTTCAAGGTGCTTTATGTAATCTTTTCTTTGTTCAGTTTTTGCCCTAGTTTTATTTATTTGGAGTTTGAATTATGGTTTTATCGACACTCCAGTATTCTCTTGTTGTTTTACATCAATATGTAATAAATTTTCCCTGAACCAACTCTCATACATCTCGCTATTGTGATTGTTACAATAACAGTAGATGTCTTTTTCAGAGATTTTGGGATTAAAATCTCATTTCAGATCTAGACTGTACGGCCTTTAATAGCTCACAAAGTTATTTATGTAACCACGCCATGCCAATAAATTTTCTGTAGCTATATCCACTCATGTATTTTACCAATACACATGTTATAAATATTCTGCCCGAATCCATTCCTGAGCCAGCTGTTCCAAACTGTTTAAATTATCTGATCAAATCATTAACACATCTGTTTAAAACATATTTTTACATATCTTGTCCTCAGGTGACCTATTTTTCATTTTGATTCCTTAAACATTTTAAATTAAATTTTAGCTTTGAATTTCAAATTTCTTTTAGTTATACTTTATTGAAATTACTGTCACAACCAGCTGGTTTTTCTGTGTAATGTAACTAACATTAACCCAGAAAATGACATACTGTAAAAACACAAATTTTCACGCAGTCTATAATTTCATGGTTTCCCGACAAAGCACCAAAGCCAGAATTTAGATACATGAATTCATAGAATACGAGTACCCATTCAAACAAAGAACGGTTTTATATCGAACTTGTAATAACTTAGTAGACCTATGAATTCATGGATGAAGAAATAATCCCTTAATTAAGTCAATGAAATTACAAAAAAAACACAAAAATTGGTGATTTCGCAGTAACAGAATTTGTAAGGGTTCACATGCAGATACAGAACGAAGATCATGAAACTTTTAAGTCCAGTCATTCTACCTTATTTGCATCCATTATCGTAAAATCAACGTGTGAAATAGTATTCCTAAACCCACAATTTTGTTATATTTTTTGAGCCATCATTTCCAGACAGCCAACAACTAAAGGCCCTTTCGCATAGTACGTCTGTTCTGTATACAAATTAACATGCAGATAGGAAATTTACATTTACCGGTTGTCATACTATAATATTCGTTGTTTCAAACAATTTCATTAGTTTCAACGTACTAGTTATAACTCCAAACTCATCGATAAAAGATAGAACATACAGAACTCAGAACCTTGGATAAAGAAGAAAAAGAGAATATAACAAGAGGCCCATGGGCCTTAACGGTCACCTGATATATTTATACAGAGAGTTGATTTTGTTTTTAACATGAACAGAAATATTATTCAAAGTGACAAAAAACAATAAAACCACCTTACTCAATATCTAGCATACAGATTTCAGACTAAAAAGGATTTGAAACTAGCACCTCTGATTCTTAACAAGGAAAATGAAGAAATTTTAGCACACTGACTCCTTTGAGCCCCACCCTACAGCCCTTGGGGGTAGGGCTGGCTCAAAATTTTCAAAGTATCAAACTGTCAATTCAAGGTTATAATTCCAATCAAGTTATTA